>NC_068983.1:64530266-64536874 GCF_001194135.2 Octopus bimaculoides | reverse complement strand
GATCTTATATATGTATGTCTGTCTGTCTGTCTGTCTTTATATTTACACATACATATAGTGCTGAATGGGACATTATTCTTCGCAGCAAATATTTCCCTTGCTATTACCAATGCAATATTTCCGTATCTTTACCGTTTGTATATATTTTTCTGATTTTTTGTGTATGTTTTCTTTCTGCTTAGACTGCTTCTATAAGTTATACGCTCGACTTTATTGAGAAAGTATGCATAAATATATTCAGATTATAATCTTGTACTTTGATTCTTTTGTTGTAAAATCCATTCGAGTGTGTCCGTTTTCGTGCATTATTTTCATTATATTCATTATACACAAGACCAGCAATTTGAGATTGGTGTAGTTTGCGTCGATTACATCGACTCCAGTGCCTCACAGGTACTTATATTATTGACTTCGAGAGAAATATAAAACGAACCTCGGCCGAATTTTAACTCTGAACGTAAACATGGACGAAATGCCACTAAACATTTTGCTGGGCGTGCTAACGATTTTGCCAGCTCGACTCCTTAGATTTAAGTAATATTACAATGTCGTAGCGACTCGGATCCTCATTTCAACGATTTACTTATTGGTTAAGTTGCAATTATCACTCTTCAACATCGGTACTGTCTATTCGACGAGATTGAAATTAAAGATATTAATCATAAGAAACCGAACCGACAGGATAGAAACTCCTGTATCGTATTGGATAAACCTTACTGAGAAGACGTTGAGTCTACGGTAGCATGACTATGTGCGTGTGAAGGCGAGTGGCTTCATGGTTAGTGTATTCCGCATACTGTCGTAAGGTTGTGAGGTCAATCCCCTGCAGCACGTTTTATTTCATGTTGCGCCAGTTCACTCAACTGGCAAAAATCAGTTGTATCTGTAATTCAAACGGCATGCCTTGTCACACTGTCACGATGAACCTCCCTGAGAACTATGTTACGTGTACACATGTCTTTGGAGTGCTCAAATACTTGCAGCTTAATTTCACAAACAGTCTGCTTCGTAGATCGAATCAAGTGCAACATTCGTCGTAGTAACCGACCAAGTGCCAGTATTTTCGTGGTGCATGAGTTATTTCCTTTGTGTTGGAGATGTAGTGAGAAATAACGAACAGGTATACAAGATAAATTTTAATTAGGAATAGAACAGGTGTATGTGTGTGTGTGTGTGAGCGTAAAGCTAGTCACTAAAGAGATTTTAGATCTTTTTCAATGTAGCTGGGAAAGATAACAAATTTAACAGAAATGTGTTATTATAATTCTTTCAAGCATTAAGTGTTAGGAAAGAGAGAGAAAGAGAGAGATAGAGAGAGAGAGAGAGAGAGAGAGAGAGAGAGAGAGAGAGAGAGAGAGAGAGAGAGAGAGAAGGAGAAATATTTTAGATGGTAGATTAAAACGTAAACGAAAGAAAATAAAACTTACGGAATATTGGGATAATATTAAGAAAAGTCAGTAAAAGGAATCCAGATTAATAAATAAATGCATTAAACTATGAAATAGGAATTAAAATTGAATAACTGTTGTTGTTATTATTTATTACATTCCATATATCAAATAAACAGTGATTTTTTGGGGTCGAATTTATTATGAATGCATTCTCTTTTTGCTGATAATCCTTCCCAGTAGACAACATCCTAAAAATGAACCAGCCCCTACTATCATGTTCGTTAAAAAAATATCCCTACTCCCTGCAGGAAATCATAATTGGAACTCATCATGTGCTGAAATTCGCATTTCTTTGATAACAATTTCACAAATGAACCTATGGATTTAAACTAGAATTGCTCAGCCACGACCAAGGGACATGTTTTTGAATGTTTGTGTAATTGAACAGACGTGATTTCATATTCAAAAGCACGTTCTTAAAATCAGTTAAAATAGAAGATATGAACTTTCAAGTGCATCTGTAAAACTGGCACTTACTATGATAAAACAAAAATATCTCATTGAGATTGTCGAAGCTACACATTGCAAGTCTCATTCTAAATATATAACAAGCACATGGCAGAGAAAAAATAAACACAAACATATATCATGCCAAGAAAGAAGCTCTAGCATTACCCCATAAGCTTGATAAATATTCTATAACAAAATGTTTAGCCGATCAAGAGTTGCGTAATTCAGTTAAAGTCGACAAAAGCGTTTTAGCTGAAGCCAAATGTAGACTTGCTAAACAAGCAAAGAGTGAGCTAGATATATTAAGAAAACATATTTCAGACACTATTATAGCAACAACTAGTAAATGCACGATTTTAATCATAATGAAAATAAAAAACAAATTTTTGTATGGTAATTAACTATTTTCTCTAAAGCAGTAGATATAAATTTTACTTTGTTTCTTAGATGTATATGATTTACTAATGGAAAGGAGAATGCTTCATAATAGATAGTGTGCACTGGTATGCAAAGTTCACAGCTAGGTTTCGCCCATACGCTATGTTGGAGCCTGTTAAGCCCTTCGACTTGATTTTCCTATTTTTCGTTTCTTTTATTAAACCATTACACACTTCCAGCTACATCATAGTATTCCTTCCAAACCTTGTTAATTCACATATTAAACACTATCTATCCCATACATTGACCGATTGTCTGTAAGGCTTCACCCAACTGAATAGAATTAGTAACCAAAGCTACACCACTTTGCCAGTCTGCGAACTCAATATGAAAGAGAGATTGCAAAACATACCTATCACAGACATTTAGTGGCAGGTAATAATGAACTGATCCTGATCAAGCTCTCACAAAGTTAGGGGCTAGTTGGCGGCACAGTAATATACCCATACCATTGCAGCTATAAATCACTAGCGAGCCAACCTCGAGTTTGAAACAAAAATGTTTTGGATAGGAATGCAAAACTCTCAAGTAGAAATTATGCATTGCACGGTCGAGAATATAATTATTATATTATAAGAGGCTGGGTGACAATAATAGCATACTACATAGAGCCGTATCTGGTTGATTCATGGCACCCAGAATCTGATGGCGGGTTAACAGCTCTAAACTCCAGAAAAATCCAATGATACTAGATTGGAAAACCCGGTTAATATACTGTCTCAAAATTCTATACAGTCCTTCAAACTTAAAGTAATGAAAACCTAAACAAAGGTGAAATACTGCTGTATATGACACCAAACAGAACCGAGTAATTCATTATACATTCCAAACAAACAAAAACTAGAATTCGATATGGCATTTGAAAGAAGATACGAATTCTATGTAGACACAATTATATTGAAGGAAACTTATAAGCAATGTAGTACCGAGCAACCTACAACAAACATGGAACCCGTATCAGATGATTTATATGAAACACGGTGATGGAAGTGAGCTTGCATTTTACCATGATGACATTTTCTAAATGTAGCTGTCAGTCATCAAATTTACAAACAATTATTGTTTCGTCTCCTTTTACAGATTAAGGCATCAGCAATGCAGGTAAGATTACTGTCTTCAATAATTACAAACTACTGAAAACTAAAGTTCTTTTTACGACTATATTTAACACGTTATCCTAAGAAGTATCCCATTCAAGCATCCAACTTTACTAACAATCAATGTACGAATATTGGTAAACTCTTTCTACAATCAGAAGTTTTTGAAATATGCTTCTGATTGTAATTTATACATGAGTATTATATTCCTCCATGCACGTACCACTCCTTCGCCCATAGCACATATACTCTCACACACCCGTACACACACACACACACACATACACACACACACACATGCACATACACACACCAATACACACACATGTTTATATATATCTTGTAACGGATGAGGTAATCCCTATAGTTCGTTATGTATTTGACAAATTCAGTATCAACTTTCATGGTTAACTTGTTGATCTAAAGTGCCTAAATAATTCAGCGGATTTTATTGACTCACAAACGCTATAATATCGTCTTTTCAGCCTTATTCGCTTGCAAAACTTTTGTGAGATTATAATTATTAAACAGGATATTTTTATTCTTATCATAACGTATTAGCGTTTAATTTTTTCTTCTAATGGAAACAAGAAATCACTTCTATCTATAAGTTAGTTCGGACTTTGAGGGGTATCAGCAACAACACCAGAAGCAGCGGCAGCAGCAGCCGCATCAGCAGCCGCAGCAGCAGCCGCAGCAGCAGCGGCGGCAGCAGCAGTAGCAGCAGCAGCGGCGGCAGCAGCAGTAGCAGCAGCAGTAGTAGTAGTAGTAGTAGTAGTAGTAGTGGTACAGAGCTCTCAAATCCAAAGTTTCCCGAGATTCGCTAATTTACAAGTATATGGAAGCACTCGTTTCATATGCCCAGTTCTTATAAGTGCTCTCAGCCTGAATCTTAATTTGAAAGACTATAAGCATATCTTCTCTTTCATTAAACATTATACATGATGTTGACTTATCGTCTTTACCATCTACTCTTCCTGAGAGATATATTACATTGATTCTTGATCCTTTGAAACTTGGATGGAAACCTCTGCCTCTTTCTTTTAAGATCAAAGTCTCTAAATGCGGAACAACCTCTCCCTTCAACATCCATCAGTATTAGGGGGAAAATGTTCCTGTTTAAACTTCTCTGACACTAATATTAATTCCTAGCTACGAGTACATTACTTCTTTCCTCACATCAGCGAGAACCTCTTCCCAACATGCCACTGTAAACAGCAACTTATGTATTTCAACAATTTCTTTAACCGCTAAACCTGCACATATAATTCCTCTTTATCCCTGTCTTCTATCGAAATATATTTCAACAGCTGAACTGTTGGCGTAATGCTTTGTAGAATGTCAATTTCCTTATTTTATATCTACCTCTTCAACTTCTTCAGTTTTTCTATTTGGTTATTTGGGCATTATCTGGTGATGCATACTGCTCTTGAGAACGTGAAAGTGATGGTATTCATGACATTGAGTTTTAATACCTTATTCACATTTCGGAAATATTCTCTACTGATTTTGTCTTTCATTCATTTATCCTTTATACCATCAGATTCCAAAATTACCATAACCATCATTTGCATCAACATCCCTCAATCTTCACTTATTTCAATAGATTTATTCCATCTATTTTATATTTCTATTTTTTCCTCACAATGATAGAACACTTGGAAATTCTAAATTTGATTTTGAGCACAAGGTGCCGACGAGAAAAATGGAATGACTTTCTTCATTGTGATACAACTTTACGCCAGCAACGAATAATAATGGTTTATACACTCCCCTTTTTTTGATGCGTCATATATCTATCTTTCATTTGTCTCAGTTTTAGTGGCAAACTACAGAAATACTCTTTTCAAAATAACTAAATCCACTTTGAATTTTCTAGTACAATAACAACTTACTTCTGCATCGCAAATTCAAATGTTTTCTCTTATAAGTTCTGTGATGTTTTCTGCAACGTTCAACATTACGTGCACACCATGGAGACCTCATATCACGACAAAAAACGTATGACCTTACAGCTGGAACCCAATTAGAATTTTCCTCAATTCGAGATGTCCATCTGCTTCAAAATGTCCCTGAATAAAGATTTTTTAAGGATGATAAACGAAAAATCCATGTTTCTAGGGGTTAATTATTCAAGTCCCAAAGAATTCTTTTTAATACATGACTGTGACATTTAACCACTCCTCATGTTTGTGGTTATAGATTCACATATCGCCAGCCACTAAGGGACGTAATCAACTAGTTATGGTCGCAAAACGGACAAGCAAATCTGTGGGATTGAGCACAATATTTGTTGTAGCCCACATTTTGCATCAAACGAAACATATACACGTTCACACTTCAAATCATTTAAGATCAGAAGCCATGAGAGCCACTGCCTGGGATTACACCAGGGCGTTTATTATTATTATTATTATTATTATTATATTATTATTATTATTATTATATTATTATTATTATTATTATTATTATATTATTATTATTATTATTATTATTATTATTATTATTATTGAGTGTGAGAGCAGTGCATGCCATCAAAATGACACTGGGGTAAAATATACGAAGCACATCATACCCATCATGACTACCGGTCTGATAAGGGTACACCAGGCACATGCATCACAACCATATGTGCGCGACATGGTGATCTCATATCAAGATAAACAGCGCATGACCTCGCAGGTGGGACCCAGTTAGAATACCTCAAAACGTCCCTGAATAAGGTTTGTTTAAGGTTGTTGAGCAAAACACCCATGTTTCCAAAGGTGAATTAAACCCTGAAGAATTCCTCTCAACACATGGCTATGATGCTCCCGCACGACTTCTGCTCATGATCAGAGATGCACATATCGTCAGCCACCAAGGGACATGTTCAACTGGTTATGGTCAAACAACTGACAAGCAAATCTGAGGTATTAAGCAGAATATTTGTTGTAGCCCATCTTTTTATACCAAGACAAAACAACGTGCATGATAACACTTCCAATCAATTAAGATCAGAAGCCATGAGAGCCACTGTCTGGTACTGCAATTATTATTGTTATTATTATTATTATCATTATTATTATTATTATTATTATTATTACTACTACTACTACTACTACTACTACTACTACTACTACTACTATTATTATTATTATTATTATTATTATTATTATTATTATTATTATTA
>NC_068983.1:64520514-64529456 GCF_001194135.2 Octopus bimaculoides | reverse complement strand
AGGCATTGATCTCGGGCTGCTATGATAAACCCCTCTGTTTCTGATTTCAAGCCAGAAGCCATTAGCCATTGATGGGTAAGGGCTTTGTCAATATCTGCATTATTCGCTCTCTTTGGGTATTTGCCATTGAGAGGTTTTCCATGCCATTTTGCAGTCATAATATCTAAGGCAGCAATTTTAGCACGGGTTTTGAAGCGCTTAGCTTTTTCTGCAGGTATTTCTAGTTCGTCTAATTCTTGGATTTGTTGCAATTGGAATTCACTTAGACATTCCTTTGCCTGTTTTGTTACTGAGTAAGATGCTTTCTTGCTTTCATGTTTTGAGACAAGTTTTAGCATCCAGTCCTCAGAGTAGTAGTAGTAGTAGTAGTAGTAGTAGTATCATTATTGATGTATTACAGAGATGTATTACAGAGATGTATTACGGTGTAAGCTGTTCACTACAACTGAACTAAAGTAACACCTCTTATTTATCGAGCACCTTCCGCAATATTCAAGTGGTTCCAAACAGTGTGGTTTTCTGCAAGTGCTCCACCCTTATTGCAGCCCCTATTTGTTCCATGTACTGCTCTCATTGTTTCCAGGGCTCTGACAATTATTGGTACTCCTACTACCTTTTTCATCGACCACAACTGCTTCATTCCCCAAGCTAACCACTCACATCTATCGACTTTTCTTTCTTCCTTCTCGCAAAACCATCAGCTACACTAACAACATTGACACACACACACCCGAATCTCAACAACAAATGCAATGAAACACTCATTCAACCACAACCACAACTACAAAAAGCACCAAAAATGTAACAGACACATGAAGAGAAGGAACAATCACAAGGGCAACCCAAACAAGTGACTGCGGAACCCGAACCCATCATCAACTTCACAGTCGTTTGCGAGAGTAACAGTGAGCTGATGCGGGAAGGGAAAACACAAACATTCACACAAAACGAGTAGGGTTCGACGAACTTCTATCGAAAACTCCCTATGAGAGACAGTTGATAAAACGGACTCAAACACTTATCTAGAGCTTTAAAAAAAATTGCCAAAAGATATTGGGAACTTTAGGCAATAGCCGGATGAGAGGACTTTAGGAAGGCACATCATTAATGATAGTGCTTCAAACGAAGCAGCTGAATCATCTGACTCTCTCAAAATCCAAAGTAAGTGACCTTTCATTTTGTTTCTCCGATAAACATGGTCGTTTGCAGAGCGGTGCATGTCACTATTCGTGACTTGGGGTCAGCTTAGTAGCAAGGTCACTTGCTAAACGACATTAGGTCACTAGATTTAGATGTGACTGCAATTAGGGAGGCAAGGGTTTTTAATGCGCAAGCATTAGTGCCCATTTTCGATGACTATGAGATATTCTCATCATGTGATCTGTCTGGAGCGGACGGTGGGGTGGCAGTGCTATTCCGAAAATCGTTAGATTTCGAAGGCAATGTTGTTGGACACGGGTAGCAATTTTGTGGTCCTAGATGGGAATGGTAGCGAAGGTGGAACACTTAGACTGGTGGTAGTCTATGACCCGACAAGACCTGGAAGGCCAGACTTCTTCAGGTGTCTAGAAATTTTCCTAGCAACGTCTTGGAGTTTAGTACTAGTAGGGGAGTCGAATGGGATTTTGGACGCACCAAAGGGCTGTGTGGAGCTAGTACATAGACGAAGGGGATGCACAAAACTTGAAAAACTACTATGAATTGTCTGATAGGTATCGACTAGATTTCCCTGATGTGTCAGTGTGGACATGGAGCAACCACAATGGGTCATCCAGATCATTTCTAGATAGAGTATTTCTTAAGTCAGAGGATAGGGATGGTATAGGTTGTCCACAATTTCAATTGGTCGGCTACGCAGACCACAAGTTTGTGATCTGCACAGTCGACTTAGATAGGACACGTAGACAGGGACCCGGTTACTGGAAGTTAAACGCGTCCTATCTGGCTTGCAAAGACTACAGGGACCGGATTAATGAACTAGTTAGGTGGCACTTGACGGGAACAGTCTTCAACAACCGGTGGGGGCCCCCTGAAGAAGGTGATTATAGCTCAATTGATAGCTTTTAGCAAAGAGATAACCATAAAAATGATAAAATTTGAGGTTGAACTAGTTAGCAAATTAGAAGAGGCGATTAAGAACGGCATTGCGACCGATGAGTTGGCGGCGAGAATGACCCTTGATGATTTTCTTTGAAGCGAAATACGAAGGTTGCGTTGTTAAAGCTAAGGCCCATGCGCTCAAACAGGAATGAACTAAAACTGTCCGATGGGCTTGAACAGTGGAGACACGACGAGGAATCAAAACCACGATCAGGTCTTTGACATACCTGGACGTGCGCGTGCATCGCGACTCCGAGCGGCTATTCAGCGGCTATTCAGCAGCACTTCTCACGGCTGTATCGAGAGGGCGATGGGGAGACAACGGTACTGACGCGAGATTATGTGAAAGGCTAATAACAGCCGCTGAAATTTGGGAGGCGAATAGCGATTGCTCAATTCGCAGATCGCCCAGTTTAGATGGTCTGCCCTACGATTCTATGTATTCATTCCAGATTTGTTTGGAGACCTCTTGGCAGATGTCAACTGCAACAGAACGGGAGAATTCCTTGTGCTGTTAGCAGAGATGTGGTGACACTGTTGAGGAAGGATGCCGACAATAGAGACGTACTAGAGAATTTTCGGCCCATAACTATTCTAAACACAGAGATTAAGATTTTGGCCAATGTGTTAACTAAAAGACTAGCGCTTGTCGTCGGTAGCCTGATCGGAGAAACGCAAATGTGCGAAATCAAGGTCTATCCACAACAACCTCCACCTTATGCGATACATCGTAAAGAGGGCTCGGACCACAGCTGCATTCGCAGTGCTCTGATCAATTTGATCAATCAAAAGCTTTCGATAGGTTGGTCGACTATCATTACTTGGAAGCCTTTCTGAAAGCAGTCGATTTCGGACACCTCTTCATAGGCTGGATCGCTGCAATGGACAGCGGCACCGGTTCAGTTGTCAAAGTAGACGGCCACCTATCGGAGCCGTTCGGTATAACACACTCGGTCCATCAAAGCTGCCCGCTCTCACTTCTATACGTATTGGCACTTGAGCTACTTTGTCTCGTAATATCTGAATCCTCCTTCTCCATCCACATGACAAGCATCCTCTTTTTATATCCTCTTATGTACTTTCCTTTATCATCAACGGGTCTACTAAAAAAAATAACGTTTCATATCTCCTGTATTCATTGAGTTACTTTTGTTCTGACAGCCATATCACAACCGAACTTGTGCTGCTAACCCATAGCGCACTGGCCGGGCGTAAGTATTATTATTATTATTATTATTATTAATATTATTATTATTATTATCATTATCATTATTATTATCATTATTATCATTCTTAATGTTGTTGTTGTTGTTGCTGATGTTATTATAATTATCATTAATTATTTCTTTCATTGCTACTACTATTGGTATATAATAATGTCAGCTTTCCCACTGGCACCAGATGAGATAAAGTATCAGTCACGAGCCGAGGGCGAATTTTTCAGGTAGCCTTCTTCCTCCGATTCTGTGGCATTCTATTTTTTCTGAAATAAATTGGAATAAAGTATTATTTATAAAATAACCTTTTCTACTATTATCCTTTTTTGCTTTAAATTAAATGCAGAAAGTTTTTTTCTCGATGTAGCTTGTTGAATTAGCGTCCAGAATTTAACTATCGCAAAAGGATATGAACTCAGAACATTATGACATATGATAGAAACTTGAAACACATTTAATCCACACATTTCGTTGATCACTAAGGAATGTTTTCGACTTGGAAAGTAAATGGAAATATATAACAACGCATCAAAAGCCAATTCTTCAATAGCGCATTTAAAAACGTGATTTATAATGTCGAATATAGTCATTGTATTTTACGTTAAATATATTTAATGGCGCTAGATCTATCAGCAATCGTTTTTGGAATATTAGATATTGTAACTATATATCGTTATGTGTGGAATAAATAACCCACATCAATCGTCCATTTGATATTGATGCTATTGAATATCAACTTCAGTGTATTTTATGAAGTCAGACATTATATCTCTCTACTATTCACCTGTTAAAATTCTGAACGTAGTGAGTTTCATTCTCCCAATGTAATTACACTGTTCGGAGTTTTCATTGTCGATTTATAAACCTCGCAATTTCAACCTATTCAGGTTTTGCTCTCATTGGTTGTTCATGTAGATTTATTACTTCAAAATTCTCACATTTATTGCATTTTCTTTTAATTACGTTCTCTTCACTGAAGTAACACAACGCAAGTACTGTAAAGCCATCATCCAATTTAATAATATTAGATTCTCTTGTCACACTTCGGACAGAACTAAGTTTAAAATTTCAGGACACTTCGTAAATGTGATTGTGAAAGCGTATCAAAAACATTATAATTCCAACATGACTGTCAAACCATATTGGCTACATCTCCTTAATTATGGAGTTCATATCCAAGGTGTCTAGTGAAACTTTTGTCTTTTCAAAGTAATAATTATGCACAAGATTTGTACACGGGTCAATTAACTCGACATTATTCTTGTAACCAATGTTAGACCTTCTACATTGTTAGATACTTACATTATCAGATATCTCTGTGACCTGATACGCTGGATGCGGTACAACGTGTAGTAACACACTGAATAAACAAGATAAAATCCAGAGGCAAGAAAAATATTGTAATTTTCCATAAGTCTCTCAGTCGTTACTGTTACTACTATATTCGAGAATAGTTTAGTCCAGCAATCATTCAGGTGTTAGCGTGTTGTTTGTGGGAGATTTGGCTACTCTTTATATCCATTTGAGCCAATAAATGAAAGCACCCACATCTGCGTCCTAAATATGGCACTTAAGATCTGGGCAATATATTTTCTTCAATTATCGATGTAATGGGTGTTTAACAAGTCTGGAATACAAAGCAAGTTATCCGCTGATTAATGTCTCATCAATAATTCCGTTTTCACAATATGGAATTACAAATAATGTAATATGCAGTGTATATCAGACCATGTCTAATAATTCATCTTAATCAAGATTTCTATTATTGATTAAACTAATTTGTTTATCGTGTAAATTATATTTGATTGTTTAATTTGTGGATTGCAAACTTATAAATACACAGACGTATAGAGAACCATAAAATCTTTCACCTTGCGGCTTATAAGATTGTATTATTGAAATTAATAACAATTGTTTAATAGATTTAATTCCCGAGGGCTTGTATACATACATGGCGTATGCAAAGATGTTACGATGTACGATTGTTATTACTGGAAATTTCCTTTATATAATTTGTTAGTTATAAGCATCTAGTCTGAAACCGAATTTACTTTTGCAGTTTTTTTATTGAAGTCAGTTTATCTCACACTCAAAACTAATAATCATAACAAGGAGATGAATAGGAAAGTAAAGAGTATTCTTATGTTACATATTAAAGAAGCTTAATATTTGCTAACGAATATTGTATCAAATAGAATATATCGAAAAGAACTTTTTAAACTTTAATTTCATCTGGTTGTACTATGAATTTATATCTCATGAGAGCAGACTATAAATTCCAGTACCCAGTATGGAAGTATATATATATATATATATATATATATATATATATATATATATATATATATATATATATATATATATATATATGCACATATATATCCGTTTGGATGGTGAGGTCGAAACGAGTCTTTCTAAACCTCCACGATTTCTAGGACTCTGTCACGTAGCCGTAGGTCACTGGTGGGAGGGGAATGCCTGGAGGCTTCCTGTGCCACGATCTTCGTCTTCATTACATTTGTGGCCAGACCAAAGCGGGTATACAAATTTTCTGAGTGGGTCAAAGTCTTCTGAAGACTGGAAACCGAGTGCGAGAAAGTGGCATTGTCATTCGCATACTGCATCGCATGCTCTTAGAACAAGGTGATAAAGTCGGCTTGACCTGAAGTGGGCGATGTTGAAAAGGTTTCCGTCAATTCTCTAGCGAATATCCATACAAGGACCTTAAATCATGACACCGAGGAAGAGAGAAAAAATGTAGGATTAGTGATGCATCTTTTCCTCAGACCAGTCGTAATCAGAGAGAGTATTCTTTGCGATGACCCGGCCAGAAATACCGTCATGTAAAGCCTGGATGTGGTTCGCAAAGTGGTCGGGACAACCAAAGCTCTTCAGTATGGCTCATATTGTAGGTTATCCATATTGTAGGTTGCCCATATTTTTGGTTGCCGAAATCCTTCTTCAAATCCCAGTCACGAAAAGTAGTAGCATTTTTCTGTGGCCTCATGGAAATGGCGGACGTAAAAAGATATGCCAGTGGCAGCAAGAGCGGAAAGTACGTCTTCAGCGATGACCACTAGCCTGTCTTGAAGGATCCTGGGGAAAATCTATACCGCGATAGTTTCCGCAGACTGCCCATCACCCTTCTTCAAGACTATAACGATAGTCGAGTATTTAAGGTGCGGAGGAGCTTCCACCATCTAACACATGAACAAGCATATACATCCTAGTCTTTAGGGTTTGATCACTTTGAAACAGGAACTCCAGATATGTTTTCAGGGCTATGCACATTCTCTGCCTACATGCGTTTTAGGCCCTTTTCAAATGCAGGATAACTTGGTCACAGTGGCATCCAGTGCCGGATTGGATATAGGGGGGCATCACGGAGCAGGTCAACCAGTACTGTAAATGGACGGTTTAGGAGGGTTTGCAAGTGTTCCTTCCATGGTTAAAGTACGTCTTGATTGTCCGTAAATTGGTTAAGCCATCAGTAAATTTCAGTCCATTTCTTACTCTAGATGTAGAAGCAAAGATTTCCTTTGTCACAACGTAGAAACACCCAAGGTCCCTGCTGTCCGCAAACACCTATACCTCCCTTGTTTTGTTTGCCATCAGGGATTCTGGAGTTCGCAGATCCTCCCGAAAGCGTCGCAAACGGGTACCTGTTCGGAAATTCTTCTACGTCAAATGAGACGCTCTCTTCTGGTGGTCTATCAGCTTGGTAATCTGGTCGTCATTTTCGTCAAACCAGCCTTTATGAGCGTGATTATAGTAACTAATTATTTTATCAGTGGATTTTGTGATCGTTTCGCGTAGTATAGAGCAATATGCTTCCACACTCTCCATCTGCATAGTTTCACACGGTAATACTGGTTTCACATTCTGGCTCAAGGCCAGTAATTTGTTGGGTAAGAGGTAACCTGATTAAAACGACTCCAGAGCTCACCTGGTACTTAATTTATTGACTCTAAAATAATGAAAAACTTTGGGAGTCGATGACTCCGTAGAGCCATCTGCGGCGGAATTTTCCACTTGGTACTACTAAAATATATTTGCAAGAACTATTGAAACAGCTGAATATTTAAGAGATGAGGAACTATGTACATTATTTACATTATTTACAGTCGACGGATATTTGTCCTCATCTTGTTTGTTGTTAACACAACGTTTCAGCTGAAGAAAGCTGAAACGTTATCAGCCGAAACGTTGTGTTAACAACAAACAAGATGAGGAGAAATATCCGTCGAATGTAAATAATGTAAATAATGAACTATTGAAACATACCGTTTTTCTTACATCTATATATAGATACTGTTTTTCTTAAATCTATATATAGTCTTTTTAAAAATAAAAACAAGGACCATCCAGTATCACATACCACATCACCTTCGATTATTGAAGCGCAGAGTCTCAATTCTGAAGCATAATCATAGAATACCGAACAGTAATTCTAATGATACAAAATGTCCATATTTGTAAAGTTTGTAGCATGACCTTCCTCACAGAAACTATTCAGCTGTAAAATGGTGAGACTTCAAGTTAAACAGTTAATACCTAAAGTTCCTGTCTTGTTGTATAATGGTGAGTGTTGAAGTCGTGTATTTAATATCTAAATTTTATATATAAAATTCATTTACAAATAATCAAAGTCATTTAAATCTGCGGACCAGATTAAACGATTCATAAAAAAGTGTTAGTTTAATTTAACGCATACGTGTCTGTGTACTTGCGTGTGTATATAATATATAAATACACACACAAACACACACACACACAAACACACACACACACACACACGCACACATAAATATATATATATATATATTTCTCGTTACATTTTTTTTGTACCAACTCTCTTCAGTTATTTTCCTCGTCATTATTTTTTTCATTTACTGCCCAGCGTCCTTGTTTTACAAAATTATATATATATATATATATATATATATATATATTTCTTTATTGCCCACAACAGGCTAAACACAGAGGAGACAAACAAGGAGAGAAAAAGGGATTAAGTAGATTACATCGACCCCGGTGCGTACCTCGTACTTATTTAATCGACCCCGAAATGATGAAAAGTCGAACGCATAAACAGAGTCAGACTGAAGGATTCAGTTAAGATACACAACGTACTTTATAACTATGCTTTTCAAGTATCATAATAACATGAAACTATTTGCTGCTCTTCGGTTGTATATTTTGTTTGATAGATAGATAGATACATACATACACATATATATACATATACACACACACACACACATATATATAAGCAATATTAATTCTCTAAATGAAGTATTAACAGTAACTGCACGATAAAGTGTAGTATATTGCCACTTAAGTGTGGCTGACCCCTAGGGGTGGATGTTACTGTTGCTTTTAGCCCCAGGAGGACATCTCCTCCAGCTGGCTTATCGACACACTACTGTGTCCTGTTTGCCAAGGGAAGTTATCCCTCTCACCATGATCTGTAGCACGAACGGACCCGGGTTTCAGGGTTATTTCCCTTCGTCGGCGTTCGATAGCCACTGATCCTTGGTGAGAGAGACAAAATCTTGGCAATCTTATATCTACTTTTCCAGTGAAATTCTTCACTGATATCGAAAAGGTGAAAACAAGCAGTGT
>NC_068983.1:64518502-64519988 GCF_001194135.2 Octopus bimaculoides | reverse complement strand
TGTGTGGTAAGTAGCTTGCTTACCAACCACACGGTTCTGGGGTCAGTCCCACTGCGTGACATCTTGGGCAAGTGTCTTCTACTATAGCCTCGGGCCAACCAAGGCCTTGTGAGTGAATTTGGTAGACGGAAACTGGAAGAAGACCGTCGTATATATGTATGTATATATATATATATATGTGTGTGTGTTTGTGTGTCTGTGTTTGTCCCCCCAACATCGCTTGACAACAGATGCTGGTGTGTTTACGTTCCCGTAACATAGCGGTTCGTCAAAAGGGTTCGATAGAATAAGTACTAGGCTTCCAAAGAATAAGTCCTGGGGTCGATTTGCTCGACTAAAAGCGGTGCTCCATCATGGCCACAGTCAAATGACTGAAACAAGTAAAAGAGTAAAGAGCAAACAGTATATATATATATATACCGGAGTAAGCACATAAATGTGAAACAAGATGGGAAAAATAGTATTCAAATACCAGAGGTAGTGTAACATACTTTATCTAAATGGTGTTACTCAGAGTTTCACATTCCCGTTCGTCGGACAGTTTTGTTAAAACTGTCCTACGAACGGGAACGTGAAATTGTGAGTAATAGTTTTTGTTATATTTCTGGTGCTTTTTAAATACAGTATATATATATATATATATAAATCAAACGTAAAGGTGGAAAATTATACCCCTTCGAAATTTGTGTATTACAATATTATTCCCATTGAATTCACATAAGCTCTACATCAGAAAACATCAACACACAGAAGCGCCAAAAACACGTGTCGCAAGCGAATCTAATGTGAATACAATATATTGCTGAATAAACAAATTGTTGAAATATATAACACTCGATACCCTTCTATGATATATATATATATACGTTTATATATGTATATATATATATATATATATATATATATATATATATATATATATATATATATATATATATATGTATACGTTTATATATGTATATATATATATATATATATATACATGTATGTATAATGAAAGAAAAGGTTAAAGAGACCTATGGCAAAGTTAAAATTATGTTTTCTGGATAAAGTCTTACACCTGTTTCAGGGAAAATCCAATGTATCCCTTCATCGGAGACGTTAATGGTAGATGAATGGATTATTACATCTATAAGTGGAAATTTATAGTAAGAATAGTAAGAAGTGAGAGCGATGCGTAGAAGAAAGAACAAAGAAGAAGAAGTACTTGGAGTATAGTTCCATTCCAATAGTGAATACATGTAAAGAATCCTTGTATGTATGTATGTATTTACGTATGTATGTATGCATGTATGTATGCACGTATGTATGCATAGATTGTTTTAAGTGGTGTAGCGATATTCTATATTTAAGAAGAGAAGTTAGTGAACATTTTTATAAAAGCTACTAATTTGGCCTCTTCGACACCGCTGGAGATGAAGGCGCTTGGCAAGCAGTTTTTTAATGCAAATACTGACTACCTTTTTTATCATTATATATATATATA
>NC_068983.1:64517087-64518492 GCF_001194135.2 Octopus bimaculoides | reverse complement strand
GTATGCACATATTTATATATATCTGTATCTATATCTATATATAAATATATAACGTTACATATACGTGTGTATAAACCCATACGCATATGTGCGTACATAAACACTTGAGCACATACGCGTTCTCGTATGTATGTATGTATGTATGTATGTATGTTTCTATATATATGTGTGTGTGTGTGTGTGTATTTATATGTATATGCGCTGGCACTTTAAATATATACTTGGCATTACTAAAGCAAAATTTCCAATTAAGAATTCAATGCATGTAATTAATAAGATACAGAAAGTGCCCTGTGGACTAACAGGTTAAAACAAATATTTGTTCTTCAATGCATATAAAAATGAAAAAGACTAAATTACAAATGAACATTATGCTCGGTGATTTCAATTTTGGACAATATTTTTCGATATATATTTACAATAAAAAGAAACGGTCTGAGTTATACTGAGTAATTGCAAAACTGATTCTATCTCCAATGAGAACATGAATGAAGGCGGTGAACAAATGTCCCTAAAGGTAAGACAGCATATATATGTTGAAAGACGTCCATTAGGAGTTTTATGCACCAGTTAATGATGAGAAAATAACTTCCCTCAATGCATTACACATTTCTAATTTTAATTCATTGGAAATCTGGAACGCCAATGCATTTCATATGTTTTTTCCTTGTTTTCTGATTTTCAATAACTTTATACTTTCATTTCATTTTAAAATATCTTTAAATAATGTTTCTAATGTCGATATCATTCAACCACGATAGTTGTTGAATATATTCTTAAGTCCACAATTTCGTTAATCGCAGCAGCTTCCAAGCTTCACCACTAATTTAGTTCTCAAATAAATTGCAAAACTGTTAATAGTTTTAAGGAGGACACCTCCTCAACTACACTTTGGTATAAATAGTTTGAGATTTGGTTCAGTACAAAAAAAAGAAAACAAGTTACATCAAAATATCTGTGACCTCAAGGGGGGCAGTAAAGCAGATATTCATCTTTAATTAACATAAATGTTTAAATTTCAAATGACAAGAATACATTCCTTAGGATTAAATGATTGAAAAATGCATGGAGATTTCAGTATCGCTATTCGCATTGTGTGGAGGTGCAATGGCCCAGTGGTTAGGGCAGCGGACACGCGGTCATAGGATCGCAGTTTCGATTCCAAAACCGGGCGTTGTGAGTGTTTATTGAGCGAAAACACCTAAAGCTCCACGAGGCTCCGGCAGGGGATTGTGGCGAACCCTGCTGTACTCTTCCACCACAACTTTCTCTTACTTCCTGTTTCTGTTGTGCCTGTAATTGAAAGGGTCAGCCTTGTCACACTGTGTCACGCTGAATATCCCCGAGAACTACGTTAAAGGTACACGTGTCTGTGGAGTGCTCAGCCACTTGCACGTTAATTTTA
>NC_068983.1:64515048-64516936 GCF_001194135.2 Octopus bimaculoides | reverse complement strand
AATGCTTACTTTCTAAGGCGGAGACCTGGCAGACGCGTTAGCACACCGAACGAAATGCTTAACGGTATTTCGTCTGTCTTTACGTTTTTGAGTTCAACGTTTTTGACAAGATTTTTTATTTTAGAAACGGTATTTCCACTGTCTTTACGTTCTGAGTTCAAATTCCGCCGCGGTCGACTTTGCCTTTCATCCATTTCGGATCTATTCAATTAGACGTACTGATTTTTTAATTAGTTTTTTTTTTTAACTAAACACTTTCAAACATCCGATACTGGTAGAATTTGTCACATAGAACAGGGTTTACTCTTAACGTTTTTGTCAAAGTTTTGTATTTTAGAAGTTATTTCGTCAGATGTTACAGAGTGACAATGGACAGATTCGTTTTTGATAAGTGCTAATACACGAAACTCTCAGCTTTTGACTTACTCTCTGACTTCTGCTGATGATATATATACATATTACATATATGTGTAAAAAAATCTCATCACGCAATGGAACCAATGAAAGAGCCTCTACCTGGTCGCTCGACATGCTAAACATAGCAGTCAAAGTATCCCCTACCTAAATCACACGCCCAATGAATATAATGTCCAAGATTATCCCTAAAAGAGGGTTTGCTGAAGGCTGGAATGTCTTTGATGATACGTTTGCTGTAGCTCCATCTTCCATGAATAAAAACACATTTTCTGTTATGTTATCGTGTGAATACATCGGACGTAATCCTTGCTTAAGTATTTCGTTATATGGACTTTTCAGAGTGTGTGATTCTAACACATTTGATCATCTCAGAATGACCATTGATAGTGATAACTCCCCCATACCATTACAGAGAATCCACCAAGTTTCACTGTTGGTTGGAGTCATTTCAAATCAATTTTTTGACCAGGAAGACTCCAGCCTCAAACACGTCCACTGTCTGAAAATAATGCAAATCTAGATTCATTTGAGAAAATCACTCTATCCCAAAATGACCTGAATTTTTCTGACATCTCCTTACCCCATTTCTTTCTTTTCAAGATATTAATTGGTTGAAGGAGAGGTTTTCTTCTAGCTACTTGTCCATTATGCCCCAGCTTATGCAGATATGTAACACACGTTCTTGGACTAACTTCTAGCTGCTTTGCAATGCCAGAAGCCTTCGAACGGTTTTCGTTTTCCAAAATTCTCTTCAAACAGCGACGCCTCCTTTCCGAGGGCCCACATCGGCCGGTTTGAGAATCTGTTAATGCTTTTCCCTGGCATTTGAATTGCACTATAATTCTATTAACAGTAGCAAGAGGAGTTTGAAGATATTCGGTGATTTTTCACTGGCTAAGACCAGCCTCATCCTGCTCAACAATACGACATCTTTGAAAATCTGAGTGTTCTGCTGAATTGTTTGTGCGTGGCATGGTTACTCATCGCAAATGTTTAATATAATGGCACCTGTAATAAAAAAGAATAATTACATTTTAAATTATACACCGCTGAAAACATATTAAAATGCTTAGTTCAGAAATTTTGAGAATTAAAGATGTCTATTTATTTCCTGCATGTCTGTATATATATATATATATATTATAACTAATACATTTCTAAATCTCTCAGAGAGACTTAAGCAGTAGTGATGCGATAAAGTAGTTGTATACTGCCAACTTAACGTGACAGTCCCAATAAGGGAACATACTACTGCTATTTAGCCCTAGCAAGCTGCACAGCTTCCTGTTGGCCTTGACACATTTCCCGTGTCCTTATCTTTGCGAGGGGGAGACAAACTCCTCCACCCACCCTAGCCTGCATTCAGGGACATGTTTCTGAGTCTTTGTTCCTCATCAGCGTGAATTAGCACGTGTCACGTTAAGTTTGCAGCAAACAACTACTTTATTTATATATATATATATATATATAT
>NC_068983.1:64509996-64513130 GCF_001194135.2 Octopus bimaculoides | reverse complement strand
TATAAATGAAATAGAAAAAAAAAGCATATTTCGCAAACTGTGATCCTATATATTCATAAAGACGGTTTATGAAATGTTGCAGTTACACCTGCATTAAACCACTTTCATGTAATTCTAAATACTATGCTATTAATAATTAACTTCAATGAGAATTCATCCAGGTGCCCTACTCAAACTAAAACATTAAAACCTCAATAATATGAAGTCAATTCTTTGGCTGCTGTTTAGCACAATAAATAGTGCCTTAGTAGAGTATGTTTTCTTTTTTTTTTTTTGAAATACAAGTGTTTTGGAAACAAATAGCTGCTCGGCTGAGTCAAATGATAAATGGATTTGCTTTATAATCATAGAAAGCATATAGTTGCTTGAAAACTCTTGAAATTCGATGATAAGACTTCAAATTGCGACAACGTTCATTTCAGAATTAACCTTACTTTATTGCTGACCCATGCAGGACTCGAGAGGGACTCAGTGAAGACAATATTTCTTGTTGTTTCTTTGTCATGCTAGTTGTTTATGTAAGGATTGTTGTCTTTATTATGTTGGCGGTTACGCTGGTGATTAGCTTACGACAGACGTTTAGACACTTAGTTAATATTTATTGTTTTGTTAACTACTGTACTGAGGTATTAAAATATTGCTTCAATGTGTTTGTGATGCTAACAGTTTGTGATGCTCCAGTTTTTATTACATGACATTTGTGTAAATGTGAAAAGACTGTTTCTCCTCTAAAGTACGACCATTGTTGCTACTCAACCTCGGCATCGTGCTTGCGGCTGTGGCTTTCTAAGGGTGGTGAACTGGTAGAAACCTTATCAAGCAGGGAAAAATGCTTACTATACTGGAGCACTGTCTTTATTCGAAGAAATCAAGACCAGGGCTTATTCTTTGTAGGCCTAGTACTGACTGCATCGGTCTCTTTTGTCGAACCTTAACGGTTCGGGGACATAAACACATCAAAATGTGTTGCCAAGCAACGGTGTGGGACAAACACAGAAACAAACACACACATAAATAAATAAATAAATAAATGAACAAAATATCTATATCTATATGTATCTGTCTGTCTGTCTATCTATCTATCTCTCTCTCTCTCTATATATATATATATATATACACGTCGGGCCTCTTTCAGTTTCCGCCTACCAAATCCACTGACAAGGATTTGGTCGGCCCGAGGTATTAGTAGAAGACACTTGCTCAATTTACCGCACAGAGAGACTGAACTCGGAACCATGTGGTTGGGAAGCAAGCTTCTAACCACACAGCCACGCCTGCACCTTACATAGCAACAATTCTAATGCCTTTTTGTTCTCATTTCAAATTCCACCGAAATCGAGTTTACATTTAAACCTTTCAGGGTCACCTTCAAATTTCCTCGTTTCAGGGTTGTTAAAATATGTACCAGTTGAGCACTGGGGTCGATGTAATCGAATTAGTGCTCCCCGGAATTTGTTGTCGTGCCAAAATTTAAAACCGATATTTGATACTACCCAAACAGATGTGCCCTTCGTATTTCTACTGTTGCAATTGCTATTGTTGCTGTAAAAGCGTGTCGGTGGCAGAAAGGTGATTTCATTCTATTGTAGGCAGTAAAGAAATTTCATCTCTTTGGCCGAAAGGTCGAGAATGTAGAGTGGTGAATGTTACAACATCGAGAGCACCTGGCAGTTCATCAGAGTGCTTATCGGATTCCCAGTACATAAGTGAAAGATATGGGAAATAATTCTGGATAAAGAAGAAAAACGACCACCATCAAAAAACGACAAGCAAAAAACAAAAAAAAAAAACAGGATGGAAGAAGAAAACAGATGCAAAATAGTGAAGCAGAAAATGAAGGCGATGATGATGATGATGGGATGGAAATATTATGTTGGAAAATGAAGATGTTGATGAGAGCGACGATAAAGATTATAACGTAGAAGTGGAACGCAGACAAAGGGCTAGGTAAAAATAGACAACGAAATGTGAAGAAAGAAAAATAAGAAGATAAGGTAGAATAAGAAGATAAAAAAAGGCGATATTTGCTTTAATGCAAATATTTTCAACTGGAAATTAGCGCTTAAGATACAAACATAAATGAAGGATGTGTTAAAAGAAAGGATATTCATTTTTGTAGGAAAATGTAACATTTTTTAAATATTAATATAAATAAAATCGAGTACAATAAAATGGTCAGTAAATATTTTTGAAGTTGTTTAAAGGTGGCGATGAACTAGATAAATAAAGACTTAAATGTTATTACACTTTAGCAAAAGCAATTCCAGAATGTTTAAATTTTAAATACACATGCAAAAATACATACATAGGCACATATATGCATATGGACTTAAATAAGTACATATATGAGTAGGTGTATAAGAGTGCCTCCATATGCGCATGTATATATATATATATATATATGTGTGTGTGTGTGTGTGTGCGCGCGCGTGTGTATATGTGTATGCGAGTTTCCTTGTGTATATGCATATGTATGTATATGCATAAATATGTGTGTATGAATGTATGTGTGTGTGTGTGTGTGTGCGAGTGCACGCGTGTGTGTGCGAGTGCACGCGTGTGTGTGCGAGTGCACGCGTGTGTGTGTACACCATTATCTGCATTAAGCTTAGTGTTTTGTATCTATTTTCCAAATTCGTTCGTACCTTTTTTATATTGTTTGGTAATATTTATCAACTTTGCTTTACCTTTAAAGTACTTCCAATCTGGGAATTATCTTTTAAAATCAATACTTAACAGAGACAAAATAGCTTTCAAATAATATTGGAATCAACATTGTATAATATTATTTCTTTTTTACAAGTTTGTTTTCAAATCTCTAAACGAGGTAAACAATCGTACGTCAACAACTTTTAAATGGAAAGCATTTTGTTCAGCGGACATATTAACAGTATGTGGTGTGACAAAACCACGTTTCTCTGGCAAACAGTAGGATGAAACTTTAATGTCAAAATACATATGTCGTCTTTCATTATACACACATACATACATAACATACATACATGCATACATACATACATACACATATATATGTATATATGTATATATATATATATATACATATATATATATATTTATATATTTATATATATATATATGTATATATATATATATATATATATATACATATATAT
>NC_068983.1:64496458-64506004 GCF_001194135.2 Octopus bimaculoides | reverse complement strand
TATATATATATATATATATATAGAGAGAGAGAGAGAGAGAGAGAGAGAAACAAAAAAATTACAGAGAAACAAAAACGAAAACAAGTGTATAAACAACAAACAGGTGTATTAGTTTAACTCTCGGGAAGGTGAAAAAGTCTTTTACGTTACAAGCCTACGCTCATCAACAGAAAGGAACATGAAGAAATAAACAGACAGAGATTATATATATCATACAGATAGCCTCTGTCTGAATTTTCTTTTTCTTCTTTTTTTCCGAAATATCAAATTATTTCGTTTAAAAACCTTTGTGAAAGAATCATGTGAAACCGCTGTTGTAAGCTCATACTTTTAGTCTGACATCTGATTTTGTGATAATATCATCATGGACATCATAAACTCCATGCAATCGAAGTCATGAAATTACGTTGTTGCTTAAGCAATGTTCTTGCATAATACTTTTTATTAATATTTTAATTAATATATTTAATCAATGTTTTAAAAACATTGAGTGTATATGCGTCTGTACTGACGCATACGTATACGCATATGTGTTAATCATACATTTATACACAATACATACATAATATATTTAACGGAAACATTTTCTTATGAAAACTGAGCATTGTCTACAGAAATTTCTCACTAGTAATACAGGGTTAGATAGGATACTTTTATTGACAGTTAATTGGAAGTATATTGTTTCATCAAATTGCGAATGTAACGAAAACACCAATGCTATTTATACATTACAACATGCTTAAGTATTTTATTAGAATCTGTAAAATTTGTAGCTAAAAAATACATAAACATAACATCTCTGAATGGACATGGCTCACATAAAAACCTTCTTCTATAGGAGATTCTGCAGTAAAACATACCATCTAGAAAATTTCTGTCTTCAATCATGACTCCCATACTTTTATTTGAATATCTTCCTGTACTCGTAAATCATCGATCTATCATAATGTGTAATTATGAGACACTGGAAATGTAATAGACTTTGTTACACAAGTTAAATATCAGCTTATTAAGGTTGGAAAGTGCACCTTCTCTTAAAATTAAGTAGTGTCAGTTATAGAGCTGTCAAAAAAAATTGTCAACGAATATAAATGAATGGTACTCACAGGAAACATATTTATTCATTGAATATATGAAATGGGGATCATTCATAAGTATTCATGTCAAAGAATCAACAATACATCTTTCTTTAACCTACTTGTCCACAGCCTTTTGATTTACTGTATCAGTATCCAATGTAGACACGTTTATTCAAGACATTTACATTAATCGAGCCAAACTTCATATTGAATAGCGACAGTCTCACATTTTTATTTGTAAAGCAAATTTTCATTGATGCTTCTTTTCTCACAATCAGCATGTCTCTTATCTAACAGTTTATTTATAATTTGATTTTCCGGTAACATGTATAACTGTATGCATTTTGTGTTTGCCACTCTTTTCAAAGAGAGCTTGCCCAGACATATCTCCCTTAGATTATATACACACATCGAAATTTCCAATTCTGTTCCAAAAACGTACTACGCACTCATGCTGGTAAAATGAAACAAATACTTATCCTCTATTTGTTCTTGCTTAAAATGATAATCTCCTCTATATGCCGAGGTATTGATTTTATTTATAAGACAACATCATTATGCTCTTATACTATTTATTTCTCTTACTATTTATAAGACAACAGAATACTCTTATACAAAGAAAAGAAGCATATATTAGCAACAGAGGCAGTATTAATACCGAGAGGTAATATTTATCACTACCTAAGCGCGGATGTTCTATTAAAACAAACTATAGAAACAAACTGAGAGAACGTTCCATATTGGCTGACACTGTTCTGACACTGTCTATATATTGCTGGCGTGAAGATAGCTCGCTGCTGCTCAAGAGATCGAGCGTCCATCATTGACAACACCAAGTAAGTTCGAAATCACGTGACTTGGTGGTCTCAATGCTGGAGGTTGCGGGAATTTATTTCCCCCGCTAACGATATAAACAAGTGAATTTCGCTCCAAAAGTCAATATGTGAGTTTCTCTCCCGGTAACTACCGCATTATGGGTTTTCCTATTAGAATATGTCAATGATATGTTTGATATTGGTAAGGCAAATTAATCATCATAAATACACGATGAATGCATTTATGTCTTCCAGTTAGTTCTGTATATATGCGAAACGAAATTTATTTTTCCCAATATATAAGTTTATGTACACACACACACACACACACACACACATACATACACGCAAGCACACATGTAATATACATATATGCAAACACACACACACACACACACGCATATATATATATATATATATATATATATATATGAGTGTGTGTATGTGTGAGTGTATATATTTTATGTGTGTGTGTATATATAGTTATGCGTATGTGCGCAAAAATAAGAAAATTATTATAAACTGGGTTTCAAAATGATATCGAAGTATTTACTGAGGAAGTTATGTAGACGAAATTAAGTGTAGGATGGATGGGAAAATAAGATGTGATATGAGTTGAGAGGTCAGGAAAGGATTTTCTTTTTTAACTAAGAGGGTGTTTAAGATTTAAAGAAAAAAATTCGTTTCAAACCTTCCGTGACGTGGTATGGTATGCTTCACACAGGATAATGGAATGACCTGATGTGTTGACGTGAATGACGGCAGATTTGGCCCGACATACGTATTAGCGTATTTTGAATGTTCTCCCAATAGCACTCGGTAAGGTGATTGCCTGTTATCCCAAAATGAAAGGTGCTGCAAAGTTTGCAGATGGTATAGCATATAATGTTGCAAAATGAGCAGCGATTTGCAAGTTAATATGGTACAGTAAATTATCAAGGGGATGGTTATAGTAGTGCTACTGTAACAGTAGGTATTGTATCATCATCGAACAAACTTAAGATGCTTCATTGCGTGAAATTGGTTGCTGCGGGGAATCTAGCTCGGAGGTCCGCAAGCTTCCTATCTTCTTTGAAGGTGATGAGAGGTGGCGCTGGAAAGATCAAAATGGTTTTTGGTTCAGAGTTCGGAAGCTGCAAATGCGTTTAACTTTTCAATGGATTGGGATCTAGGTTTTAGATTTGTGTAACATTGGTAGGAGACATTGTCGATGTTTTAGACCAACCGGATGCAGAATCCACAAATGGTCAAAGGTACTCTCGATTCCGTTACAAAATGTCACATTATTACTTGTAGGGATTCGATATCCGAATTTGTGCTACAGAGTTGGTGGAGCCGAAATAATTAATATGGTACAGTAAATTATCAAGGGGATGGTTATAGTAGTGCTACTGTAACTTCCTGCCTTAGGGCTAAGAGATATAGTAATGGAAATTTAAATGTGTATCAGTTGTTTGCAGTACACGTAGATGGAAATGTGAATTAGGTTTTTAGTGGTGGAGATGTCGAGAAATTTGTCGAGTGTGTTGACTGAGGAGGAATCATATTCCAAAGCAGATTGTAAAGAGTTAATGAAAGAGATGAAATTTAGAAGCCGTTTTCTGGTAAGGTTGTTAGCACCTACAGAGTCGCCAATAAAACGACTGTACAGTTCTAGAATAGGCTACAGGAATTGGATAAATATTTGATCTACATCGTGTCCTACAAAGTGATTTACATAATTGGATCCCATCTTGGTTCACAAAGGAACCTCACAAAATTGTTCACAAAACAATCTTGAGTAAAACTAGTATTTAATTTAACCATGAGCGTGGATGTACTTGGTTAAGACATAATGTTATGCTGTTTGGCGCAGTTACGGGACGAAGTGTTGGAATCATTTAATGGGTGAACCCTTCAAGTTAATTCTAAATTGTTTTTGTATTTAACTTGACATGAATATGCATGCATACATACATACATACGCACACATACTTATGATTGTTTTTATTCATTTTAATGTAAAATACCACTTACTTATATTTTATGCATCTAGCCCTTCTACATTAATGGTGTACCTTCTACAGATTTCAGTTGCATATGCAGACTTATATTTTCACTAGACTTATATTTCCAATTGCGTTATAAACTTTGACATGTTCTTCCTTATGCTGTTTTCTTAAACGACGATATACTCTTAGAAAACTCATGATTTGCAGAGCACATAGCACAGATCATTTTTGAAAACAGTTACCTAAGCATATTTATTTAACTCAATGCATATAATTATATCAGTGCCGCAATGGAAGATTAATTAAAACATACTACTTTATAAAATTATATTCTGTACAGCTGTATTGAGTTTTCTCACTCTCGTAAACCATATAGCCTTCTTCAGGGTGGTAACGTCACAAGCTCATCACTCTAAATTACCTAGAATATTGGCCTCACTAAAGAGTAGTAGACATCACTTATTAGATTTATTCTACGAACATTATTACTTGTAGTAATCAGTAACAGAATATAAAAATTAACTATAGAAGTCAACCATGTAATGACAAAAGTGAGCCATAATTCTCAACGTCTATGAAAAACAGAATAATTTAAAGACTGAAATATTTTGTATTTCGTGATGGTCCTTTTATTTATTTTTTTTTTTTTTCATTTGCAATGCATTTTTTTTTCACTCGTTTATGACTGTTAATTTATTATTCTTATTGTCCATTGTCTGGAAATCTTTCGTCACATATCTGTGACTTCTTCAGTGACAACATTTTCGTTTCCGTGTGTGTTCTTGTTCCACTCTATTCTGTTCTTCTAAGATGTATATCTGTATGTGCGCATGCGTTTGTCCTTGCGTGTGGGGATGTGTGTATGCGTGTGTGTATGTGTGTGTGTGTGTGTATGCTTGTGTGCGTGTCAGAGATTTTAGCAGCCATGTGACCTTCCACTCACCCCTACCTCTCACCCCATTGTGCTTATGCTGTCCTAAGACACGAAGAAAAAAAAGAAAGAAAAAGAAAAAAGAAAAAAGGGTCGGTATGGTTCCTGTATTCCTCTGTGTATGTATGTTCGTCCACGGTGTTGCCATCCTGGTAGTTGCTGGTGTTATTGGCATCGTCGGCACCGATGCTGCTGGTGACTGTGCTAGTTGTGTTGTTAAATGCATACGGCCGTCCATGAGGCTTTATGTGTGTTTGTGTGTGTGTGTGCATAGGTTCGCTTCGTATGCATCCATGCCATATTTATAGTTTGATTTATTTATCTTATATATCTCTGTCTTATATCTACCACAGGTATGTGGCAGATATATTTATATATTCGTTTATTTATCTATTTATATATTTATTTATCTATCTATTTGTTATGCATCTATCTCTAGTTCTAATATGTATCCCAGGTAAGTGTATATATGTCTATTGTGTATTAGTTTGTGTCCAACTGTGTATTATTTACGGATTTTTTCTTCCATTTTTCCACTCTCTTCACATTTCTACTGTCTTTAGTGATGTGGTGTTGTGTGGTGGTGGGTGTTTCTCATCCAGTCCTGTTTTCTATTGAAACTCGGTCTGTCTACTGTTATGTCTGTAGCTTCTATAATTTATCTATGTGTCGTGTCAGGTCTATTTGTCGTTAGTACTTTAGCATCTATGTTATTAATAGAGCTTCCATATTCTGCATGAACGTCTTTGTAGAACACTCACCAGCTTTTCCCTTCTTTGAACTCCCGCCAATTTTCACTTACACGCTCTCCTATGCTGCGTGCAGTCACTTCTATGTAGGTAGTTGTCATGTTTCTGGACCGTCCCTCGGTATATCGAAAGCTATACACTGTATTTCTAACCTAACAGTTAACTTGTGTGTTCATCCTACAGATAACAATTGTATTCCATACAGAGAGACATATCAAAAGGATAGGTATTGCGGATCAGGGATATTATAGTAGCACTAGAGCATTAAGTAAGGCTAATCTACGAATTAAATTAGTGGGTGGCAACACCGTGGACGAACACGCATACTCAGAGAAATACACGAACTGCACCTTCACATATTTCTTTGATCTTTTTTTTCTTGGTTCTTAGGACAGCAACAGCACAATGGAGTGGGAGGTTGGGGCTGAGGGTAAAGCTACATGGCTGCTAAAATCTCTGGCACACACACACACACACACACAAGCATACACACACACACGTACACACGCGTGCACACACACACACTCACACACACACACACACACACACACACACACACACACACACACACACACACATACAAGCAATGACACAAACAGATGCGCACATGAACATACACATCCAGATTTTCCAAATCATACCAGCTCCAGAATCAAACATTGGACAATGATGATGATGACGATGATAATGAATCCAGACAATTTTTCTAAATTACTGTTATTAACCAAATTGTCATCTATTGAAAGAACTGACCAGCTCTATAAATGCAAACACAATTTTTTCTTCTTCCTTTCCATCTCTTTTCCATTGACACTCCTTTCAGATACACTGGCACACACACACACACACACAAAAATACACCAACTCTCTCTCTCTCTCTCTCTCTCTCTCTCTCTCTCTCTCACTGGACAATGATAATGAAAATGATAACCAATCCAGACAATCCACCCTTAGATAACCACCTGGTTTTGCCATTTTTAAAGGGCAAGAATCAATTTGTTATCTTTTATTGAAAGAACAGTCCGACATGAAGCGCAGACGAGGGAAGCGGGATCAAATTTCCTTATACACCAAATGAACCATCAGATGGAACAACTGCACATACAAGAATGATGATGTGAAACCCCACTGACTGAGGAAATCAGAAAGACCCCGGTGGTGCTCCAGTATGACTGCAGACGCATGGCTGAAACGAGTAAAAGAGTAGAGGAGTATGCACACATATGGCTGTGTGATAAGAGGTTTGCTTCCCAACTATATGGTCCGTGGTCCATTCTCATTGCATGATAGCTCGGGCGAGTGTTTTAATCTATAGCATCCAGCCGACCACAGCCTTTGAATAGATTTGGTAGACGGAAACTGAAAGAATCCCACTGTATATATCTATTTATCTATACGTGTGTGTGTGTGTGTGTGTTTGTGCGTGTGCGTGTGTGTGTGTGTGTGTCTGTGTGTGTGTGACAAAAAGTAAATAATAAGAGGAAATCAAACAAAACACAACATACGGAAAATAGAAAGTAACATAACAAAATACAGGACAGAAACAAGATACACGAACCGTTCGCAGCAGATTTCCTCTTCAGTCGGTTTCTGGAAAATCACATCTATGTGTGCATGTCTTTGTACCTCTGTCTATCCCACACCATCGTTTGATAGCCTGTGTTGATATCTTTTTACATCAAGTATCTAGCGGTTCGGCAAAGAACCGTTGGAATAAGTACCAGTATTTATTGATAGTAAGCCTGATAATTATAAAATCGGTTATTTTGGCCGAATATCTAAATTGTCTGGACGTTAACACACCAACGCCGATTGTCAAGCGGCGGCAGGGTTTGGGGGCAAAAAAGGCACAACGAGACACATATACGACAGATTTCTTTCAGTATCAATTTAGCAAATCCCTCACAAGGCTTTGGTCGGGCTAGGCTGTAGTAGAAGAAATGCACCCAAGGTGTCATGCAGCGGGACTGAACATGGAACCATGTGATTAAAAAGCAAACTTCTTGCAACTCAACCACGAGGGAGAGTTGGATAGGTAGAGAGTGAGCGTGGCAGAGAGATTATTCGATAACTATGTATGTATGTATGTATGTATGTTATGTATGTATGTAAATATTTATGTATGTATGTATGTATTTATGTATGCATGTATGTATGTGAGTGTGCATATATGTATGTATATATGTATGTGTGTGTGTATATATGTATGTATGTATGTATGTATGTATGTACGTGATATTTTATTAATAAAAAGCAATATCCAGCTACATTTATTCAACGTTCATTTTCTATAATTTCTGAGATCTAATCCAAATCTGAATTAAATAAATAATGGTGCTAACCTGATTTGTGTTCACTTCTGCGGCTTAACCACAGCGGTACGTTTTCCAATGTTTAGCTATTGCCAAGTTAAAATTATCCATGCGCATTGCTACTAGACACATAACAAACCTATATAACATGAACGAAAACAAGATTTAATTGACCTCTTAGGTATATTGGATCATAAAACGTGTGTGTGTGTGTGTGTGTGTGTGTGTGTGTGTGTGTGTGTTTGCGTGTGTGTGTGTGTGTATGTGTGTGTGTGTGTGTGTGTGTGAGAGAGAGAGTTTGTGTGTAGGCTGAGGGAGGGAGAGAGAAAGAAAGTGAACGAGGGTTGGAGACCGATACGTACATATATGTACACATCGATACGTAAACAGAGGTAGCTCCATAGACGCACACACACATTATATAATATCATAAGGCTAAAGAACGACAGCTTTAGAGACGGATTGATAAATAGTTTCAGAGAGGAAAGGTTATGATCAGAAAGTAAACTTTAAAAGTTTTTCGTTTGTAGCTCAGGCATGATTGCCAAATCTCTATTATGGGCTCCCAAAATTACTAAGTCCAAAAGAGAGAGAAAACTAATTGTATCAGATATATATAAAGGCCACTTTCGTCACTAGGGTGAGTTGTTCTAATTATACGAATGCTTATAACATAATTTATTTCTTTTACAAACAATTATTATATTATTACCTTTTGTGAAGCATATCTTAACTTGTAGTAACAAACAGGTTGTGAATTTTGGAGAACATTCCATTGTATCTGGCCATCTAACAAAATCAATAATTTCACAGCCAACCAAGCCAGCCAAGAATCGCTGGCTCGTATTTATTGAAAATAGATTATTTGTACTAAGTAAAGTACTTATGAAGCCAAAAAGAGACAAAATGACCAACAGATTATATAAAATTACATGACTATTATATTCATATAACTTCGTTAAAACAACTTAAAGTACTTCTAATTGAATGAACTAAATACGGTTCAGAATATTGTAACGTAATTGTTATTTAGTTATTTATATTTTTCCAATTCAATTTGTTTCGCAATTTGTGAACAATAGCGTCGATGTTTTCAGGTTTTAAATCGACCCATCCAGCTTCAGTCCTTTTCAGGTGACAAGAGTAGATGAGAACATCAATAATTTGGTGTACTTCATTACAAGGGTATTACTTTTCGGCAGACGATTACACTGCTTCGAAACACTCACGCATACACCGGCACAAGCACATAAACTGGCACACGGACATACACACGCTCAAACTCGTACTTGCACGTGCATATCCCTAGGATCGTGCATGCCCATACGTATATATATCCAAATACACCTACACACACACACACACACACACACACACACACAGAAGGTTCGGACTAAACTAGACGACTTTTCTTTTTTTTTTTTCTTTCAGGAACAGTTTGATGTGAACAGTCAACGCCGTTTGAAAGCATAAAGATTAAAGTTATAGTTGAGAAAAAGTTAGCTGAAATGAAGAACTGGAAGCTATCAGAGTATTGGAAAAGAGTTGTCTTTATAATGATTATTCGCATAGTGACAACATGCCGACATTATGACCTCTGGTTAATGCTTTGTGAAGACTGTAAAAGGTATAAGATGTAACACGGGCATCATGTAAACGAAGTTCCCCA
>NC_068983.1:64492339-64496441 GCF_001194135.2 Octopus bimaculoides | reverse complement strand
ATATATATATATATATATATATATAAAGAGAGAGAGAGAGAGTGTATATGTATACATAGAGATGTATATGTACACGTATACGTATAGATATTTATACAGAGAAATATAGATCTATATGTATACATGTATATGTGTAGATGTATATACATAGATGTGTATGTAATATGTGCACATATATACACATATATACATGCATACAGATATCTATACATATATACACTCATACACACACATAGGCATGCACACAAACACACACATTAATCATTTGTTTTCTTATCCAAAACTACGTTAAAAGTACTTAATGGATCTTTATGAAATTTGGAAATTATATTCTATGCATAACGTCCATAACCCCCAGGAAAATTCATACATTTTTGATGTTGATGAAATTTTAGCCATACATATAACACGCAAATAAAGTAATATTTCCAAAATTTCTTCTTCTTAGAAGTTACAAAAACCCTTCATCGGGACTGCTGTGTTGCAAGCCTACTGACTTTTAATAGGTAAATTTTTGCTCCTGTCAACGTTCCGTAGTCACTTACAACAACACTGATCACCTGCTTGACTTTGTCTCCGCCACTTTGAGAGTGAGGTAGCCGCATATAACTACATCGATCTACTGCGTCTAACTTCTTGCGGCATGGATCTAATTTCCGCAGTAATGAATCAAAAGCTTTGTATTCAATGTCTCTGTAGATGGCCATTCACGATTATCAGCGAACATATGACTCTATATACTGAGGTGATCCGCACCTACCAGTTTCATTATCCGACATTTACTTTAAGCATTGCACGAAGGGAATGATGTCATGGATAGGTCTTTAGGGGTGATGCTTGTTTGAGCTTGAGCTGAAAGGTTGAAAGGCAAAGCCTAATTCGGCGGAATTTGAAATGAGAGCTAAAGACGGACGAAATGACGTTAAGCATTATGCCCGCGTGCTGACGATTCTCTCACCCAACCGCCTTAATAATAATAATGATAATAAGTCTTTCTTAAAATCATGAGGCCTGCAGTTTTGAGGGTGCGGTCTAGTCGATAACATGGACATCAGTTTTCAACTGATAGTTATTCTATCGACACTGAAAGGACAACAGGCGAAGTCGACCGCAGCGGAATTTGAACTCAGAACGTAAAGACAGACGAAACGGCGTTAAGCATTTTGGCTGGTGTGGTATCGATTCTGCCAGCTCGCCGCCCACGAACTGGAGGGTCAACCTTAGGAATGAGCAAGTGTCTCCGCTGTGCGGCATCTGCAATAGAGTGGATGAAGCCATTCCCCATATCAGGAACGAATGCCCTAGACTTGCCCAGAACCACTACAAAGTGTGGCGAAAGTGCTACTTTGGAAACTGTGCGAAAATAGCGGGGGGGGGGGCTAGAGTGATGCAAGACGTGGCATGAGTACAAACCACAGAGAGTGGCGGAGTCGGAGACTAGCAAAATATTCTGGGATTTCCCAATGCAAACAGATCATGTGTTATAACATAAAAGATTGGGCCTAGTGGTGGTGGTGGACAAGGTGCACCACATATGTTACATAGTTGATGCTGCATGCCCCTGTCACCCAAGAATAGTCAAGAAGGAAAGGCAAAAGATAGATAGATACAACTCTCTTAAATACGAAATAGCCCGGCTATGGAAAATGAAGAAGGTGAAGATAGTGCAAATTATTTTTGGGTTCTTTGGAACTGTATCAGAAAGCATCAAGAGGAATATAAAGGAAATTGGAATAGAATGCTTAGTAGATTTGTTACAAAAGCTTTGCCTGCTTGACACGGCCAGTATAATCGGGAAAGTATTAGATAGCTGAAAAGAGTGAAGTACATGGCAGCTAAGGCTGCATGTAGTAAGCCCGCTACGAATGCAGACTCCAGGAGCTCCAACAAAACCTGTGATAAAGAGATAATAACAAAATTGTTGATTACCTGCCACTTTGACAAGGTTAACAGTCCTAGAGTATAAAATTTAAGTTCATTTATATTTTTTCTCTGTCAATCATAACCTATATTATAATATTCTACCCATGCTCCACTGCTTCTCATGTTAACTATGAAGATGAACTTGTTGCTGTGCATATCATGCTGCCTTGCTGTTTTGTTGTTGTTTTGTTTTCTTACACCTCAAGCAACAGACCTTTCTCCTTAGTTGACCCAGAATCTCTCCCACTTTGTCCAAAAAGAACAATCACAGCGGATCTAAGGTGTAGATGATGAATGACATATTATTGTCAGGAATATGACATATTTTTTGTAACCAAAGAAAGTCAGCTTTTGTCGATGCGTGAATGCCTTATGATGATGATGGATATGAACATGATAATGATGATGATGATCATGTCCATGATAATCATCATCATCATGATTACTAATATACATACGTATGTGTTGGGTGTACGGATATGCGTGTCTGCATGTGTGTGTGTGTGTGTGTGTTTGTGTGTGGTTGTGTATGTGTGTGGCTATGTGTATGGTTCTGTGTGTGTATTTGCAAACTTATAGTTTTGAACGTTTATGTGTGTGTGCCTGTAGGTAGGAATGTTTGCTTAACTAGGTGTAAAACAATAGATATCTGAAAATAGTAGAGACAAAGAGAGCGAATGGCAGAGAAATGTGGAGACTAACTTATCTTAACTTCTATGTACAAAAGCGAACAGCCAGACACATACTGCGAGACAAACGTACTGTAATTTATCTACACACTCACATGCATACATACATACATACATACATACATATATACATACATGCGTACTTACGTGCTGACATACATACATGCATACATATATACACACGCACACAGACATATATATATATTTATAAATGTGTGTGTGTGTATATATATACATATATATATATATATACATACATATAGAGTTGCATATATGGATCTATGTCGGTATATATATGTGAGATGACGCGTGTGTGTATGTATATATATATATATATATATATGCAGTAAGAGAGGAAGAAGGAAAGGGAGAGAGAAGAGTGGAGCGAAGGACAATAGAGAATTATAGAAAGAATTGAAGAGAGATATAATGATATTTACAAATGTGGAAATCACAGAACACTAGAAGAATCGAGTAAAAAAAATATGAGAGAAAATGAATAAGAAAATCAATTTATGAGCTGTATTAATCGAATTGCTGGTCAGATCATACTGAACGTTATCGAAAGATTAGTAAAATACCACAATTTATGACAAATCGATACATGGTAGCAACAGTGCAATAATACGCAAAGAAGCAGTTCGGCTCAGCAAGATGTAAACGAAATGCGTTCAACAGAAATAGAATCTAGTTTATCAAATCGTGTTTTTTCATTAAGGCACAAAATGGTCCATTCTTATCTATGTTTTTTTACTTTTTCTTTTGTCATGATACAAGTAAATATATCTTTAAATGATGAAAGACGTATCCTATATATGACCTTATTATTTTCATTCACCCTTTTACCCCCCGCTCTGGCATATCTTTTGTATAGCAACCTACATTGTATAAAGTGTTCTCTTTTGTCAAAGCTGTCTAGCATGGTTTACTGGCGTGTCTAAACTCTTATTTTTAAACAGTACGCGTTGCACTTGTGCTATTATTATATAGCTACAACTCAGCAGCATTACTGCTACATGCATATAATCGAAGAAGATTCAATAGTGCCTATCACGTTATTTTGCTGCCTTTAGTCCGCATTATTATAGATGCTATTTATGTAGTGCGCACTTAGTTTAGAACATGCTGAGTCTATGCGTTTTTTTCTTATTCATGTATTTATTGCAGTTTCAGTAATTCATTGATTTGCCATAAATTGTAGTAGTTTACATTTGCTCGTACCGTCCAGTATATTGTTACGAACAATTCGATTAATAGAACTCATAAATTGATTTTATTGGTCACTGATTTTATTTCTGCCAGTTCCCAGTTCGATTACACACAAACACACACACGCAACACACAAGCATGCACGCACACGTACACACATATATACATACATATGCGTGCATACACACATTTACACTCACACACACAAACACACACACATATATATATGTATGTATACATACTTACATACATATATATATATATATATATATATATATATA
>NC_068983.1:64490730-64492083 GCF_001194135.2 Octopus bimaculoides | reverse complement strand
TATATATATAAGGCGGTGTTCGTTGGCCTTGATAATATGCAGGGTTTTGTAGTGTTGCTTCCTATATTTAAAGTATTCTACATAACATATGCACTGTCATATTTTCTCTGTAAGTAATAGATTTGTAAGTTATAGATTTTTGTAGAAGATATATCACACTCCATTCTGATTCATTTTCCTCTATTCCAATCCTAGTAATGTAGGTTTATAAATCATCCTGTGTATGTAAATCCTACATTTATTTCAGAAACACACTATTGTTTTCGAAACTCTTACTTCCATTAGATACCACGTCCTTTACTGATGGCAATTTATAATATTATTCAATAGTTTAACTGTGGCCTCACTAATTTAATATAGGTGATTTTATTTGCGCTGTATGGGGCCAGTACCTAAGTATATTTATATCACTTGTTTCTTGTTGCTATTTTAAATTGCTGGCATAGCTTTTACTGTATGAAGACAATTAACTCTGTCATACATGAACGTACAGTAATAATTCTTAGATCATGTGTTTCAATCAAGCAAACACCAGCCTCAACATTAGGTTCGCTCTTCTCAGACATTGTGATCTGTCATTTTTACTTCTATGTTTTCTGGATTTTGTTCATGTGGAGAATTTTCTTGGCCTTGTTTTAGCGTAAATTTGTTTTTCACCTAATATTTATCTTTAACTATTTCCCAATTTATGCTGTAGCTGTGAGGTAAAACGTCTCTCAACAAACCTCATACGTGCTAATTTCGTTGATGACGTAAAACGGTGAATTTTGTCATATTTGTCTTTTAAAGATGGATAAATTTTTAATCATTTACATGCATAATATCGATATTTTCAGTGGTTATATATAAATGGTTCTTGGAAGGGTGTTTTCCATGGGGTATATTTTAGGAAACATATTTATTATTATTTCTCTCAAGTAGTCACAAATATTAGCGTGGTATATTGTTTGCTGGTGTATTCTGAATGTATTCAGTAGTTGTGATTTTATATATAATCATTTTTATTCACTTAAATTGATAACATGATAACCATAATATATGTCGGAAGGAGCAGAACTGTTAATATTTTTAGCATGGGTTCCATTTAGCCTATATTGAATATCAATTTAATTTGATTGCAACTAATCTTATTTTTCCATTCGTGCGCCTAAGTGCTACATAATTGACCAAACTAACCAAATCAGGGATTGGTGTCTCATAGCAGAAGTAGTAAGGGCAGAGTTTCGTCTCCATCGTTGCTACAAACAACTAGACCATTACAGTAGCAGTGGTTACAACACAAACAACAACATAAATATTTCATCTGCACACATATGCAGAAGGATTCTTTTGCATCTCATACCACCATATATA
>NC_068983.1:64488609-64490640 GCF_001194135.2 Octopus bimaculoides | reverse complement strand
ATATATATATATATATATATATACATATACCGGAGTAAGCACATAAATGTGCAACAAGGTGGAAAAAGGAGTACTCAAATACCAGAGGCAAGGTAATATGCTTTATTTAAAAGCACCAGAAATATAACAGAAAACTTTTACTCAGTGTTTCACATTCCCGTTCATGTGCTTTATGGTTGACAATGAACTCTGTCAAACTGATGTAAACCTGGTTTGTGTGTCGTATTTCACACTAATCGCATACTGCCTTTAACCAGTGGAGGAATTCAGGCTCAGGACAAAATATAGCAAAAAGAGGTTGATCTGCTAGTCTCAGAGATGTTCAATGCTGGTTCGAGAAAATCTGCAGCCAGCCTAGTACCGTCAGACGAAACTTAAGATATGCTGTGGTAAACACACTTGTGAGATAGCAAGTGAACTGTCCTTAACCTTATAAAGGCGCATGAGTACTGACAGTGCGAGGTACAGTGTGGTGAGTGCAGTCACATGTGAGAAGGCAGTCGCAGAAGTCATTGAGAAGAGATATAAGTTGGTTACATTTTTGTTACTAATTTAGTTTTGTAGTGTGATAACACTGTTACAGTGTAGTCTATATCCATCTCAAGGATATAATAGTGGCGACGAGACGTTCGAAGCCCACTGTGGACGTTCTTAGCATGGAAGACCTATTAGCTTCCGCTGTACATTTGCAAATGCAACTACAACAACAAGAACAACAGCAACAGTTAAAACGACAACGACAACAGTAACAACAAGAACACCAGAAACAGTAACAACAGGTAAAACAGCAACTACAACAACAGCAACAGCAGAAAAAAATCAACGGTTGTTGGAATTATTGTTGCAATCAAAAAACATTTCATCTTCGTTTTCAGCAGACGGGGTTGCTAAATCATTTGAAGAATTTACTTATAATCAAGAAGGGATTACGTTTTCTGCATACTTCAGAATTCATGAAGTAACATTTAAAGAAGAATGTAGAAACTGGATGGACGAAAAGAAAGTGTGAATTCTCTTAAGGAAGTTATCACCCGCAGAACATGAAAAGTATGACATCCTGTCAAGAAAACCATCCGAAATTTGTTTCGAGGAAACAATTAAACTGTTACCTAAAATATTCAGTGAAAGAAGTTCACAGTTTAATATTAGCTGGGAGTGACTGAGTTTGAAAGACAAGAAATTGAAGATATCGTCACGTCTGCCGGAATCGTAAACAGAGAATGTGAAAAATTAAAATTAAACGAATTAATCCCGGACATGTCAAATGTCTAATCATTGTAAGAGTATTAACGGCAAACAAAGATGCAAAGATATAGGTTCGGATATTGATAAAACTAGAACAAAATTCGAAACCAACTCTACAGGCAGTGACTGAAGAATGCCAAAATATTATAAATTTACGACAGGAAGCAGAAAAATTAAAATATACTTACATATCGGCCTGTAACATATAACTAAAAAGATAAACAGCAATCAAGACCCAAACCATGCTATGGGTGTGGGAAAATACATTTTAAGAGAAATTGTCCTTTTAAAAATCTGAAATATTTTGGATGTGGAAACATCGAACATAAGAACAGATTTGAACGAATGTTTGATGACGTACAATTGCCCATTACCAAGTTCGGACGAAAGTTTTGCGAAATTCAATGGAGGAAAAAAAATTTCAAAGTTGGATTTGTCGGAGGCGTGCTAACAGTTACAAGTCGAGGAGGAATGTTCGAAATTATTAATGACTAGCAGAAATACCCGGCGTTGCCCGGGTTAAAGAGAATAATGAAATCTAAAAACGCCGTCTAGACTACGCATCATCTTTATATATAGAGATGTATATACACACACGCACCCAAACACACGTATATATATGTATATCAATATAAATATATGAAAGTCAATGAAGTTTCGTAAAAGAAGGTGATCATGTACATACTTTCTTGCTGTTGTGATTATAACACCTCATTGTAAACTATGTTCCTTGTTTTCCCTTGTGGAGCATATACAAATAGGTTTTTTGTTGCTGCCCACTCTTGA
>NC_068983.1:64480383-64488051 GCF_001194135.2 Octopus bimaculoides | reverse complement strand
TACAGTATCGAAATGTGATTGTTTCAGTTAGTGGAATAGTTTCATTTTTAAAGTGAAAGTATTTGACATGAGTGTTTTTGTTTCACTTTTGACACGTAATACTTAAATAGTGGAGGAGATATTATGTTGCCGTGTGCTCGAACTCTGCAAGAAGTTAATACTTTTTTTTGACTAAAATACAACTGGAACCCTAAGTAAGGCATGTGTAAAATTTGAATGAAATTGGTTGCGTAGTTCTCGAGTTTTAGGGATTCACGCAGACAGACAGACATACAGACAGACAGACAGACCGACAGACATTCTCATTTTTATATTAATGATAAACACCCATAAAGTTTCATATAAATTCAATCGTTTTCCTTTTGGGATAAAAGTGGTACCTAGTATTTTCCAACAGGTGATAGACACTATGCTTGCGGATACAGATTTTTCAATAGACTACTTGGATTTAATACTCATAAAATGCGAGTCTCGAGGCTAGCATGAGGAACATGTTAAGAATGTCTTTGAAAGAATAAAGGAGTATAGATTTAAACTTAGCGAGGAAAAATGCTAATTTCTCATGCCATCAATAAAGTATCTAGGACAAGTTATCCATAAAAATGGTTGCAGGCCAGATCCTTCAAGATCTACTGCAATAAAAATATGCCTCACCCGAAAAGTTTTACAACGTTACAAGTGTTCTGTTCTTGGGGCGCGCAAACTATTACCACACCTTTATACAAGAAATTACAGCTATATTGAGATGTAGGCATCAGCTATTTTTTTGCGGAGAAAAAATTTCACAAATTCATACATGGATGGAAATTCAGTCTGCAGACAGATCACCATCCATTGTTGTCAATTTACCACGCATACAGCCAACCGATTGCAGCACTAGGGGACGATCCTGCTACATTATGACTTTAAGATTGAATTTCTACCATCGTAAAAACAAAACTGGGACATGCGGATGGGCTGTCAAGATTGATACCTCAATACAATGAACTGTTAGAAGACACAGTAATAGCGGAATTAAGAGCTAAAATTGAAAAAAATATATATACTCTGCAACGTAGTTCGCGAACTACCTGTCACTTTAGAAGAAATAAAAATTAAAGCAGAGAAGGATGTGTTCAAAATAAAAACGAAAAAATAGAGGTCAGAAACAAATACAAAAACTCATGTAGCCGAGCGTAACATAGATTCGAAATGGTATTCGATATGTGATGTCGTACTTATGTACGCTCAGAGGGTTGTAATACCTGTTTCTTTGTAAAATCGTATCCTAAAAGAATTCCGGGAATAACGAGAATGAAAGCACTAAGGGGGGAGATACGTACATTGGAGGAGCCGAATATGGATCAAGATATTGAAATATTGGTGAAAGCCTTCAAGGTTTGAGTCCTAGTAGCAAAAGCACGACATATAAAAACTCAGCCTTCGCCCAAGACTGAGATACCTTGATCAAGATTACACATAGGCTTCGCAGGACCGTTAAATGGAGGATATTATCTGAGATTTGTGGATAGTTACACGAAATGGCCTGAAATATGTAAAATTTTGGAAGCCAACCTCCAAAGGACGAACTTTTTGTGCGATATGGCGTCCCAGGCACTATAGTGTCTGATAATGGAACAGTTCATTTCGAAGGAATTTTAAAATTTTTGCAAAATGCATGAAATGGAGCAAATTACTACTCCGCCATACCATCCGAGATCGAATGAACTAGCGGAACGTTTTGGAGACACGTTTAAGGGGGAGCTGAAAAATCTGACAATGAGGTACTAGCTGATACTGCATTGACGTAATTTTTAAGTGTCTACCGAATAACATCAAACCCCAACACCGCTTCAGGTATTCGCTGGCTGATCTAACGTTCGGCAGGGACGTCAGGTCAGTGTTTGACAAATTACTACTGGGAAGAAAAGAAAAAATAGTGAAAAACACAGAAAATAAGATAAAATACTTCAAAATCAGTGACAATGTGTTTTTTTTAAATATACAGAAATGGAAAGGAAAGTTGGGAAGAAGGAATAATAAATGAACGTTTAAGACAAATAACGTACTTGGTAAAAGGTCATACGTGGGACCACAAAATACATCTAAACCAGCTGAAAAAACGGTTTACGGAAGAACGAATAAGGAATGAAGTACCAATGGAATTTCTTTATGACATTTTTGACGCCCGGTGCCTCAAGGAATAGTCGAACCAACGAGTACATCGACTAAGCAAACAAAACAAACAGAAATTTTGCAAGTAGAGCCAAACGAAAAATATTCCAATTTCATCCCGGGGAATTAAGTAGAAAAAAGTGGGGGGAGGTGGCATATAAGTTTGTTACGTGTTTGTTATTGATTTAGTTTTTGTAGTGTTATAACACTGTTACAGTGTAGTTTATTGGATGAGTTTGCACATCCCGACATTACGACTTATCAATATTCAGGCATTTATACTTTGGTTCTTTTCTCTAAAACCATATATATATACGATAAAGTGAAGTATATTGCCACTTAAATGTGGCTGACCCCTAGGGGTGGATGTTACTGTTGCTTTTAGCCCCAGGAGGACATCTCCTCCAGCTGGCTTATCGACAGACTTCTGTGTCCTGTTTGTTACACACACACGGAGGAAAGTTACAAAAACTATACACACACACACATATATATTGGGTGCATACCTGCGTCAGTATCTGTATGTCTGTACGAGTGTCTTCGTCGCTCTTCTACAGTGAAATTATGAAGAGATTTTTTTTCTTCCAATCAATATTCTATCATTGACTGTAAACGGAGAATATCTTTATATTAAAGAAATAAAGCGGTCTAATGTTTTAACAGACCGTTGAACAATTCAAAAGATGTGTAGCTAGCTATCCGATACTTATAAAGCTATATAATAATTTCTACTACTGTTATTATGTATCATGTTCTAGTCTGAAGCCACATTGTCGATCGTTAGATACCAAATTTAAACGGAAAGTTGTCCAAATAGACGGCGAGACAACTCATCTTATATTACAACATGATTTCTGAGTATATAAACAGCTTTCAAAAGAATTATATTTCACGGGTATAGGATAGATAACCGAACATACAGTGTACTAGACTAACCACTCAAGAAACTGTTTTAGCGATACCGGTCGGATTTTCGACCAGTTTTATAATGTTAAGTCCAGAGACATGAAATTTAACTTTGAAATGAAAGCAGCAATCGTTTGTTTCATATATTGTTATTGGAGTATAGAAATATTTCGGTCTTGCGAAGACCATAGGCAGAATGTAAATTTTATCGTATGTTCACTTAAATGTGCCAGGCTAAATTTACTTGCTTGCTAAGGCGTATAGATTGGAGACGAGTATTCTCCGTTTTGACAACTTTCCCTATTATAACTTCTGTGGTGTTCCCTACTTGTCCAGTCATTTATATTATCGATTACCCATAATTATGCATGAAATGAAATCTGTCCTGCAGCATGTGATATTTTCGTAGCATCAGAGTTAATATAACATGCGTTAGTATTATAGTTTGAATAATTTGATTAACAATCGTATTTTCCTGCACTTCAACTATTGACATATGTGCCTTCGGGAGGGAATCATAAATTATTATATGATCATCGTCATTATTATTATTATTATTATTATTATTATTATTATTATTATTATTATTATTACCACCATTCAATTTTGTATTCATTTCTTGCCGATTGTCTTCCTGACACCAAAGTCAGAGGAGCTCACTGTATACATTGATAGGTCATTAAAATAAAGACACTAGATTGTTTTTATTATTATGTGGGTAGCGGGTTACTACCTGTAACCTTAAGTATCCACAAGTTTCACTTGTTTTTCAAGCGCTCCTGATAATCCTTGGTGTTCCTAAGAGACAATTTTTCTGTGGGAACTCAACTGGGCATTCTATTACAATGAGCTTCAGGTGTTTGTCTATATCTTTACTTACCGGTCCCAACACACCAATTATTATCGGCTTGGCCGTTACTCTTCTCATTCTCCAAATTCTTCCAGCATCAAATTTTAAAGGATTGTATTTTTTCTTAGTTTTAATCATCTTTATTATTATTATTATTATCATTATTTACTGTTCATTTCCGTGTTTCTTAGAATTACTCGTCAAGACAGTGTCCTAGGGAGAGTGAAGAGTAAGATATGTTACAGCATGACTGAAAGTTTGGGGAGGCCAAGTGATAGTTGCAATATCTGAATGTAAAACAACACATACATCTAAATTGATAGACTTTTTCTAAGGATGTGGACAGTACTTGTCTCATAATCTTTTGGATATCTCTGAGACATAGTTCTCCTAAGATATTTATCAAGATCTTTCTAACATCTCTTTCTCATCATACTAAGGGCACCCGCAATAACAGGAACAGTTCTCGCTTTATGACGCCACATCTTTTGTATTTCAATTTCTAGGTCCTTATATTTACTTATTTGATTTGTTTAATTCTTTACATATATTTTTTTATCACTGGTAACACTTACGTCTGCTAGTCTACAAGTATTTTCTTCTCCGTCTTTAATAATTGTGCCTGGTCGATTAGACTGGATCGTTCTGTCAGTGTTGAGTGGAAGATGCTAGTGGATAGCGACAGTTTGGCCTTCAACGACTGATTCAGGATGATGTTCAAACCAGTAAGCAAGAGTGCTGATTTTGCAGTGTTCACATATTTATGAATATCGTCGCGATATTTGCATTTGTTTGGTTTCAGCACAGAACATCCCCAGACGAGATGGTCTAGAGCTCGAGCTCCCATATTATTATAAGTATTATCAACATTATCGGTATTATTAAGGCGGTCAGCTAGCAGAATCATTGGCATACTAGACGAAATGCCGAGCGGCATTTCGAAGTTGATTTTTGTCTTTTATCCTTTCGGGGTTGACAAATTAAGTACCAGCAAAACATAGGGATGCCTATAGTAAAAGGGATTATTATTATTATTATTATTATTATTATTATTATTATTATTATTATTATTATTATCATTATTATTATTATTATTATTATTGCATTTGCACAGCTTCTAACGCTGGAGATGTACTACAGTGTCAGTGTTCACTACCAGTGAAGTAAGGTAACGCCTCTTATTTTTCGAGCACCTTCCTGAGTATTCGAGCAGTTCAAAGCAGTTCTGTTTTCTGCAAGTGCTCCAATCTTATTGCAGCCCCTATTTGTTCCACTTCTCGAGATATTTACTCACTATTCCCAGGGCTCCGACAATTATTAGTACTACTGCTACCTTTTTCATCGACACAGCTGCTTAACTTCCCAAGCTAACCTGTCATATCTCTCAACTTTTCTGTCTTCCTTATCGCACACCTTGTTGTCAGCTGGGCATGCTATATCAATGATCCAGCATAGTTTGTTTTCTTTCTCAATTAAGGCTATGTCTATGTCCGGCTACCTATTCTCTATCTCATGGTCGCACTGAATCATAAAATCTCATAGGATCTTTGGATTTCTATTTTCGACGATGCTTTCAGGTTCGCAGTCGTACCAATTTTTCGCTCTGTCAAGTCAAAAAGATTATGATCTATTCACCAAACTGCTACCCAGCTTTTCCTTAAAACAATGGTGGTTGTGCTGATGGTGATAATGATAACAATAAAAAAAAAATAATATGTTGCAGCTGCTAATACTAAATACTTCTAACACTAACTTAACACTAGAACTACTATTATTATGATAGTACAGGTATATGAAACCCAAATACCACCCTTAACACTACCCCAAAACACGCTACGGATGCTGGTGCTGTAATCACTGCTGCTACTGCACATAAAAAACTATATCAATGATATCATTGATGAAAATAATAATATTAATGAAAGGAGACTGGTGGAGCCTCCTCCTCATCCTCATGAACTAATTAATGTTACATCTAGTGATGGTGTCACGATAAAAACATTAGTAACTGCGCAACCTCATAATCGCCACCTCATATGAGTGACAAGGAAAAAAACAGAATATTGTGTATAAGGGCGATAAAGAAACTGAAGCCAATGATGGTGACAGTGTTACACCCGGTAGGCTCAGAGATGCTGGTTGGGCTCCAGCCTGTCGATATTCAGAAAGGGACCACCGCACAGGGCGTAGATGGAGCAAGCAAATTAAGCTGTTACTACCTGGGCAGCCCGGTAGATGAAAATGGTGCTCAAATTAGATGTTATCGACAAGGTATGTATGATCATTGGAGAGAAAAGGGATCGTTTCGACTCACGGAACAGAGACTATGTGATCAAGCTTGAGCAATGAGGAAAAAATTGCTGGTTCACAGAAGTAGAGCTCGAAGCTATCAAAAGACGAGTCATGGAAAATAGCAGCAGAGATAACGATGAAAATACAGTTTTACTAATAAAAGTAATTTCATAGAACAGGTAAGGAGCAGTGGTAGTTTATTTGATGAGAGGCATATAGATGATCTAAAAGAAAACAATAAAATTAATGGCGACATGACAGTTGAACAAAAGGCAATCTACGACAGAATTGCGATAAGACTACAGGAGAATGAAAGCGACATTATTTGTAACCTTAAAAAAGTTGAACGATGGAAATTGAACCAACAGTCGAAAATTATCAATGAAATTCTGAAATACATCAAAACAAATAACATCATGGAAACAAAAGATTTGATCACGGCAGCAAGTATCGTTGTAGCAGAAAATGTGGGTGATGTCAAGAAAAAGAAACATAATGGGAGTGACAAAAGAAAAGATCCATGGCCCGAGCTCAGGGCTAAAGGCAGAAAGTGAAGGCTTTATCTTCGATGCCCAATATCAAAGCTTATTGACCCGGATCTATGAAGCCAATGTGAAGAAAAATAGTGTAGACCCAAAGTTCCGATACTGCAACAATGGGATAGAAACAGTCGACCACCTAATCTCTGGATGTAAGGTTTTAGCACCTGTAGAGTACAAATCAAGACATGACAGAGTTGGCCAATATCAACATTGGATAATGTGCCGGCATTATAAAATCAAAACTACAAACTGCTGACAAAAGGTACAAGCACCACCCTGAGGCTGTAACTGAGGGAGAAAATGTAATTATTCTTTAGGACTTCCCAGTATGTACAGATCGAACTATCAAGGTAAATATACCAGATGTTTTTGTGAAGTAGAATGCCCGGGAAAGCTCCTACAGAAAGTTTGTCTCTTAGGGACAGTGAGAATTATCAGGAAGTTTCTTAGCACTTCAACAGTTGCCGAAAAGGTGTGTACCTAAGGTTACAGGTAGTAACCCGCTACCCACATAAATTATACCAGGAATAAGACCAAACCTGAGCCAAAGCAAAGTAATGATAATAAGAATAAATCTTTTATTCTTTTACTTCTTTCAGTCGTCTGACAGCAGTCATGCTGGAGCACTGCCATTAGTCGAACAAATGGACCCCAGGGCTTATTTTTTGTAAGCCTAGAATTTATACTATCAATTACTTTTGACGAACCGCTAAGTTACCGGGAGGTAGCATCGGTGTCAAACGATGTGGTGGGACAAAGACAGGCACACACACACACACACACACACACACACACACGTATATATATATATATATACACACACATACACACACACACACACATACATACATATATACACACACACATACACACACACACACACACACACACACACACATATATATATATATATATACACACACA
>NC_068983.1:64476357-64477903 GCF_001194135.2 Octopus bimaculoides | reverse complement strand
TCTTTAACTCTGCATTTAACAGAGTTATGGGCCTAAAGTTCCCTATCTTGTCCCCCTTGCTTGGGTCCGTTGGGTTTCTACCGTGCGGGCCCATCCGGCAACGTTAATTCCCTCGCGGCCCAATGCTCTCACTTTAGCCCGGACTCTACACTCCTCATGTTTAGCTTTGAGGTGACGGTCCAATGCCGCTCTCGCTGCCAGAATGTGGTATGCAGAGCCCAACCTCAGCGCCTCTTCTAAGTTCTTAACTAGCTGCCCTTCTACTCTAGTCCTATCTAGTCTTAGCCGTTTGCCAAACCTAATAGACTCGAAACGAATGGCTCTTTTGAGGGCGAACCACCACCGGTTATTAACCACGGTACCGGTTAACGCTCTATGTACCAACTCCTTAATCCGACTACGGTATGCTTCACAAGTCAAAATAGTCTTGTTCAGCTTCCAGTAGCCGGATCCTCTACTAGTTGTACTATCTACGTCCAACCTACACTTAACCATTCTATGGTCAGTGTAGGACAATTGGACAAGTTGTGGACAAGTAAACTAGGCTTATCTATAATTCTTATTACTATCCTATCTAGATAAGACTTGAACCTTCCGTCGCCACTCATCCAGGTCCACTCTGGCACGGTCGGATGTTCAAGCCTGTAACGGTCTGCTAGCTTAAATCGCTCAAGCAGATCGACGAGGCGTGAGTTCACTTTTCTATGAATCCAGCCGACGCTATCGATGCGAGCGTCAACAATAGCATTGAAGTCCCCTAACACTACTAATGTCTTCGATGTCACGAGACAGCCCTCTAGGCGCCGATAAAAGTCAGTTTGGAAACCTCTAGCGCATGGTGCGTAGAGTACGATCAGCCTGAAGGCCTTACTGCTGTACGTCACATCAAGGACGACCAGCCCACCTTCAGGGTCCACATAGACTGTACTTGTCTGCAGAGCCAAGCCATTGCGGATCAGTACCACTACACCCCCTCGCCCCCCGGTCTAGTCAGGAGCCATGATTTTCTCATAGCCATTCAGGAGAGGCAAGAAGGTTCGTAGACTGTCCAGCTTGGTCTCTGTAGCAACCATCACATGTATATTGTGCGATCTGAGGTCGTCGAGGAAACATGCCTGCTTCCACTTCGAGCTCAGACCACGCACATTTAAACATCCAATGTTCAGAGAGGCGATTTGAAAGAAGAAAAAGTTCTACTTACGTTTTGCTGGAGAGGTTGGGGCCGATCTCGCTATACGCTCGTCGGCCCATCTACTTTCCTCCTCCTCTAAGTATTTTGGTAGCACTTCTATTATTTTTATTTTATTCGGTTCCCTAGCCTCCAGTTCTTTAAACGTATTTTTTCTGATCCATGCACATCTTTCATGGTGATCATTTTTTTTTGTAAAGCCTTGCGGTTTTGTGTGGTACTATGACGCCGTCAAGGTACAAGCTTCGAGTATCGTACTCGATTAGCACTAGTTCATCTTCTAGTTTTTCCAATTTTTTTTCCTTTTGTCTTGGGTCGGCGGGGCGGGATTTTTTTTGGTGTCTGTGTTGCGTCAGT
>NC_068983.1:64473497-64476095 GCF_001194135.2 Octopus bimaculoides | reverse complement strand
GGTGTGTTTCCGGGAGTGGGTATTTTTTCCACATTTGAAGGGCCTTGTGCATGCAACAGTTTTTCTTTATATTGTGGGTAATCCACACGAATGTGGTCCACTTTTCCACATTTGTAGCAGGTGGGTTTTCTTCCTTCCACCTGCACTCTAAGGGCCACATTATTGCCCACGATCACTCTTCCTGGTTGTGCCTGAAGGTCTTCTTGTGCCCCTTGAATAATTACTGTGACGCTCTTCCCTAGCCAATACTGCGGGGAAGAGCATTTCACTGATAGAATTTTTATATGGTCCGTCCTACTAAACAACAGGGCGGCCACCACTTCTTTCGGGTCGAATTCCGGTGGCACTTCATTAATTTTCACGCTAGTAGTTCCCTTCCCCATATATGTTGGTAGCAGTAGCACCTCGTTGTTTTTAAGGGGACACACAGAATGCCCGCGGCCACCTCTTCCTCTGAGAAACGGACCTCCACACAACCATATGCCCATCCCCTTGCAATATACACAATATCTTTCCATATCGGGGCTAAGCATCTGTCGATAATATTTTTCTCAAAGTGTTTAAACCTTTTGTCCTTTAGACAGAAGGTTTTAAACACTACGGTCCGTTTCTCCGTGTCTAAAACACTGGAGGAGGGTGATATCATAACATCACCACCCTCCTCCTTCATTCTTTTAAACATGTCTTTCAATTATTGGATATTTATTTCAATATTTTCTGTTGCCACTGTGGCAACCGTGGAGAATTATTTTTGGCTATTATACTCACTCTCTTCGAGAGTACACTGCTCACGTATTATCTCAACCGACATAATTCGGTTGGCGTATTAACATGAAATTCAAAATAAATTTAATTGGTTTCCCACACAAACTGGGAAACCTATAAAAAAGTTTTCCTCTGAAACAGTACAAAAATGTTCAAATCCCACCCCCGTTAGGGGGAGGGGCACAAAAATAGTCTAGAAAGACTATTCAGAGTTCACAAAATAAAATAAAATGTTTTAACAAAATGCCACAATGGCCAGCAACTACAATAATTTTTATAATTATTCCCCGGTTGAACCGGGAATTAAAACAGTTCAACAGTTTTTTTCTACGATAATTTCTTCGTTCAACAGCCAAGACATTCAATAACAGCAATAACAACAACAAAACGCTTACCGAGAGCCAGTAAAAATTACCTCTTCACTGTAGTGAGGGAAGCAAGCTTCTTACCACACAGTGCCTAATGATAAAATTTCTATATAATTTTAATAAAAAATATTACAAATAATACTAATATTTAAAATTATATTTTTAAACAGCGGCAATGAGGGCAGACTTGTGAGCACCGATCGTGAAAATGTTATTTTATTTCCTTGCAAAATAGTATGTCTGTGGAGGTTCCGTTACTGTCGTAACCACAAGGGCGAAATAAATAAAGATATGCGTATACTATTCAATGTGTATTTCCATTAATTTTAAGAAGGAATATTGTAATTTGAGAGCAATGAAATAATTAGTACAATGTATAAGAAAGTGATTGAAAACAAAAGGAAATAGCAACAGCATTAATGCTACAATGAGAATAAGATTAACAACAAAATGGCACAAAAAAAAAAGAGCTAATTGTATACCACATGTTCGTTCACTGATCTAATGATATCTTAAACTGATCTTAAACTGCATTTCGATCTTGTTGGGATCTTTCACTTTTGGTGAGCCGTAATATAATAATATGGAATCTTGTTGCGTGTTGCATAGATTGTATTGTTTATTTTGTTGTGTCTAGCGTTACTATAACGTTACGTCTGTTTATCTTGTAGAATATGCTTGATGTCTTATTTTTGGCATACTTCATTTGGTTTTATTTGTTTTCAATACTTATGTATGTGTTATTTAAATATCAGCCTATTTTGGGACGATATGTCGGGTTGTCTGCTTTGACATGTTTGGTTTTGTATATTTGTTCATAAACATCTACCGAGAGTAAGACAAATCTCACTCTATATCTTGAAGAACGGAATGATCAAGTTTAAAATGTATATACAATAATGTACCAAAACGATGCGCTGATCATCATCGAAATGCATTTCTGCATACATTTATTTGATCACAACCAAGCTAGAACAAAAAAATAAAAATCATGGCACGTGTAATTATTTCGTTTATGTTTTTGCTCTTGTTACCGATGGCTTAATTACGTAGGAAGCAGCAATTGCGGTGGCACATCTCCTGAATACTCTTAAGATTTGGGAAGTTTTTTTTTTATGTTTTCTAATAGTCTTCTTAATTTCAGCTATACGAATCATGTATGTGGTCTCTCTAGACAACAACCTCAACTGTAAGCATTTTACACTCACTTTTAGTTAATGCTTATCTAATAGAATCCCAATCCAGTCTGGATGACCCACATTGTTTTATCCAAGTGTAAAACATTGCATTCAGGAAATTTAGAAGGCACCCGTCAGATTATTCTGACTGCCAAAGCATGTTCGCTATGCTTTTTCCACTTATTGTATCGGTTATTCGTACAGGATCTAAGAGTACTTCGAAGATACCATTCGACATTTCCACGTACTCTAACGAATATTATGTTCCTAACCATGATTCCAGAAAT
>NC_068983.1:64468497-64470997 GCF_001194135.2 Octopus bimaculoides | reverse complement strand
TACAGCGACATCTCCACTCTGGCTGGCGAGGCTGTCCAGCAACAGGAAATATTTAGTGTTATGTTCTATGTTCGTGAAGATAGTTTTCTCCTCTTCCTTTATGTACATACTGACACTTGAGCCACTAATACGATGAGTAGGTTACGGAATATCCTTGCTTGTAAATATGGATTATATCACGCGTGTACTGTAAGACACAAGCTGCAGCGAGATGATCGGCACCGCTCTACGTAACTACGAAGCTGTGACAGGAAGCGAAACAAGGAGGAAAAGCCAGTGGGCTTTAAGATTAGCACCTGTAGCGGTTGGTGAATGCTAGCATCGTATCCGAAGAGCAGTTGAAGTATAAGGGGATCATGTTTAGACCAAAATGAAAAATAGGACGAATTGTTGAAGAGAGTGTCGTGCAGGAATGGATTCAGAAAACACTATCCTTGAAAGTTTGGGCAGAGATTGTGAATCACTACATCACGTCTGTGACCTATTATTACCTCGCCAGTTCGCATTGCTCTAGTATATGTCTCACCAGGTTAAGGCGTCTGCTGTCACACTTTTGTCGAAGGGACTTGTTTCACTAGCCAGACGTTGCATTCGATGTCACCTGCCGACTGAATGACTGACCATGTTGTGGCTGATGATGTGCAAACATGTGAGAAGGTTACAGCATTTCCAGCAAATCGTTGAATGTGAACTGTTGAGCTTGCCGTTTGTCAAGGGTGCTATACCCAGCACGGGTCTTTCATTGAAACGCATTCCTATGTTAATCGAATACCGAAACGGTGCTCGAGACACCTCAACTATCCTTAAACGCTAACGAAACTAGCAGGCGTGACAAGTTGAAGAGAGAAAAGTTTATTAATCCCAAGACAAATGAATAAGGTTCTTCGTGAAACTTATCACATCATCGAAAGTCAACTCGCTGGTCTTTGGCCCATGGATATATACCACAAATTTGGGGCTTGGTAGCCCTACTGGAGTGTAGTGCCGGGTCATGATAAAATATACACGCACAAAAGTGCTGTTATTCTGGCCTATCGAAAGGTGCATGCAAAACGACGGAACTGTTGAATCCATTAAAAATAACCCTACAGCTTTTCTCTGACTATCTTAGTCTGGATGTGTCTGGTGCCTAAGGCGAATGAAACAATATGGACAAGGCTGAAGACAAATCACTTATAATTAACAAAGGCATCATGAGCGTTTACAAGTTCCATCTGAAAAAGAATCTATCGATATGGCCGGAAATTCTGTCTCTTAGTAAATGTGTCGAGCACTGTCGGATGAATGGTAATGGTGACCCCTGTGGCATACCAACGCAGATTCAAAACAACAAAACCAAGTATAATTCCAATGGAAACACTAACAATAACAGCATCAAGAACAAGGGAAATAATAATAATATGAAGCAGTGAAATGGGTAAACTCACCGTCTCGAACACCCTGTAGGCCGAGGTGTGGGGATGAAAAGTACTCGAGGTCCGGTTCACTTCAGTTTGGCATCTGGACCAGGAACGGGAGATGGATTCCGATACGATGACCAATTTTAATTTGAGTTGAATTGAGAGAAACCTATGCCTAAAATGTCTGGCAGAATATCTAATGCATACCTCGTCCTGGCTTTTGTTTACTACGCGACAGTCTTTATTTGCTCCCATTTCAGCTTGATGAGACTGCACCGTCGATACTCTAGCTTTTCCACTTCTCTCTCACAAACTCAAAAATTTCAAGCTATCGATACTTGGATTTATAACTTCTAACACTCCCACCCTTCGATTGCACACGCATAACATTGCTAATACGGCATCTGACAAACAAGTATAATTTTTTACAATACATGGAAGTAATTAAGTTTTAATCAGTGATTAGGCTTGTAAAAATTAGAAGCAAAAGAATGATGTTCGCGTGATGGACAAATTTACATTCATAATCAGATCACAATTCTAATTTCATACATGTTTATTCCTTAGATTATATTAATTCTACGACTTCACGAGAAATACTCTATTTCGACAAGCGTGTGGCATCGCACCTCCCTTTTAGAGGAAAAAGGAATATTTGTTTTCTCTCTTCTCATCATCGATAGAGTACATCACCAATAAGCGTGACTCCTCTCTTAGAAAATACAGTTCTATATTTAAGAGATGAGGAATTATGTACATTATTTACATTATACACAATATTTACATTCTACGGATATTTGTCCTCATCTTGTTTGTTGTTAACACGACGTTTTGGCTGATATAACCTCCAGCCTTTTTCAGGTGTCTTGTGGAAATTTCGAACCTGGGTTCACATTCTAAAGGTATTTTTCGATGTTATTATTATTATTATTATTATTATTATTATCTTTATAATGGTAGAAATGAAGCAGCTCCAATATATACACACACACACGCACGCACATACACATATATATACACATATATTCATATATAGTTACACACAAACACACACACATACACATACACGCACATGTATATATATATATATATATATATAT
>NC_068983.1:64463713-64468337 GCF_001194135.2 Octopus bimaculoides | reverse complement strand
ATATAATATTCGCAATATTGTAATAATCGAGGCAACTTGAAAGTAGAATATTTGAGGGAATAGATTGTTTCCATTGCACGCTTTTTAAATAGTTTACGTTTATGTAAGAGGGAATATAAATGAAAAGAGTGAAAATCGAAGCGATTAATCTATAATCTCATTTATATGAAGTAGGTCGATAACTCAAAGATCGAATCCAATAGATTATTTTCATAATGACATTTGAAAAGAAATCGCTAAGGTAGTGGTTTAAACACTTTATTCCGACACCCAATGCGGTATGCGATATATTATACTATTTATTTTACGTATAGTCTCTTTCGGTTAAATATTTAGTTCAATATATTGTGTTCAAAGCTTCTGAAATTGATCTCTCTTCATCCTTCTCTCCCTGTCTCTCATTCACTCTCAGCATACATAACCCTCTTTCTCTTTATCTCGTATTTTTATATGTGAGTGTGTGTCTGTGTATGTCTGCGCGTGTGCGTATATGCGAGCATGTACGTGCATGTGCATACAAACACGTATGTAATACCGCGTTTTCTCCGTGCGTGTGTGTGCCTACGGGTGTATGTGTTGTGTGTGAGTTTAATCAAAATTTGCTTTTATGAAATATATATTTTGTATCTCCATTTCGTATCCTTTAGCAACAATCTAATTGCTGAAAATTGTTTAAAAAAGGTTTTGTGAGAAATCAAGAGAATGAATATTTCTTTCATTCATGTTATTCAGCTTTATTGAAATTACTATGAATTAAAAGGAAAGAGTGAAAAAAAAATAGGTATTAAAAGAGTTTAAAATTACATCGTTTCCACAGAGGCATTATGAAACACCAATGGAATATAAACTACAGGTGATAGCCAAACATATTTAGATTTTATATGATTCAGTATGGTATCTTTATATTTTCTATTGTTATACCTCGAGCTTTCAACTATTTTTATTGAAGCCTGAAATAATATATATAATTTTTTTTTTCAAACGATAATGGATATTTATATTATTACTTTTATATCATTTATTATTTATATTCATTTAAATCATGCGTATATCGACATTACCATAAACATTATCATCACCATCAGCAGCAGCACCACCACCTTTAGTAGTAGTAGTAGTAGTAGTAGTAGTTGTAGTTGTAGTAGTAATTTTTGCATGTTTTGCAGAACTTGTTGCAGCTCTATACACGGTACATTGGGATTTATTTTTTTTCTATTTCTATTGTAAGTACTCAACGTAACCATTTTGTACTGAGTAGAACTGGTATTTTCCGTATCATATTTGTAAGTGATGGTTATATATTCATATTTTAGTATGAATTTTTGTAAATCGTCCGCAAAGCGTCTACTCCTATAGAGATTGTTTCCGTTTACAATTTCACAATTTCCTTACCCCTATCTTCATGTCCTTATATGTGAATAATTCATTCGTCTTTGTATTTGGTTTGCAAGATTCATGTAAATTCGTGTGTTGAAACAAATCCTCTTTCTAGGGAGGATTATTTTAGCAATAAAATTTTAAATAATCACAAGCACTTGTTAAATACAACTTCTTTAATTTTGTGTTAATTGGTTAAATGTTTCATGAACTAACTAATCGATCATTTGTTTTAACTGTTTAATGTAATGATTAAACAAACATTCAGTTGTATGTCAAAGTTTCTCCTTGCTTTCGCGATCTTTTCAGTGACAATCCCTTGATTATTTAATTATCTCATTAAACAAGAAAACGAGCGAATGACTAGTTGGTTGTTTAGTTGGTCAGATATTTAACTAACTGACAAGATATAAAGTGGTATTGAACCAGTGAGTGTGCTTTATCTTAATTTTCATTGACATAATGACCATCCTTGAAATTTCTCTCCTTCGCCCTCTTCTTCTTTTCCTTCTCCTTCAACTTTTTTTCTTCAGGTTCATAGACAACACTATGCTTATTAGTTTTCCCACGGTAAATTTAAAGATGTCTTAAGTTTGTACGGTTTCCAATGTAAAACTTTAAAGAAATGCACATACAGTATGTTGCATAGGAAATAAAGATTTTTGTTTTCTTCCCCGACATGATCAAGCGTGAAATTTTTAGTGGAAGTCTACCGTATCTGAACCGTATCTGCATCGCTGACGAAGTAAAGTTTATGGCGCGCGACACTTCGAAAATTCAGGCGATCAGTACAATGCTGGAAGAAATCACCGTGACAGTGGGTTTACAAATCGGTATCTAGGAAGGAAAACTAACTCGTGTATGATGACAAAATTTATCCGAGTCCAGTCCAATATTCTTCCTATACCTCCATATATCTTAAAGTAATTCAGAATCTTCAAACTATGGTTAGTACTATAGTTAGCAATATTATCACCATCGCTGTCTTATATCTTACCTGTCGAATTTAATATATATTTACTGTTTAAACATATATGTCTATAATTTACATAGTGAATTATCTTTCCGTTATGTTCCTGAAACCCTAATTTGCCAAGTTAACCGTACTATATAAACAACATTTCGAAAAGCATCTCTGGTTAAGTTGCCTTCAATGGTATCAAAAGGTATTCTTACATAATTCATAAATTGTTTATAAGTTATAACATCTAGACATTTTCAAGTTTAGAAGTAAATTGTTTCGTATATTAAAACAGATTTGTTTCTTCATATACTGATTGAAGTGGAGTCCTCCGTACCCTACACAAAACGAACACAATGAAAATAGAAACATGAGCTTCATTCAAGCAATATCCATCATCCACTCCCGATTACTAGGTACACAAGGAAATGATATTGCGATGCCCAGCACATTGCAAACTGTCATCATCTCATTGTGGAATGCTTCCCTGCCTCTGCTGCATTAGTGTTTCCCTGGGGATATAATGTTTTTTCTATTTTATTGTCGTTGGTTTGGCTGCAAGTTTTGCTGCTGCTGCTGTTAGTCATGTCGCGGTGGTTTCGAGATTTTTGTTTATTTTAACTATTTTCCAGCTGGGGACTTGGATTGCAGTTTCCTTTGCGCTGCAGCCATCTTACTGTTTGATATTATGGTGTTATTGTCATTTGTAATCATTCTCTTCGTCACTCTGATGATAGTTTTCGCATGTACTAAGCTTCCTATACCGATCATCCCCACGGCTGAGGATAGAAGTCGGTTGCGTTATGCATGTTTCTGTTTTGTTTTCAATGACTTTGTTTGGCGTAGAAGGGCATTCCAGTGAGATACCCATGTTGGATATTGTAGCTAGTTTCTCGTGGAAACAGAGGCCTAATATTATTAAATGTTCTTTTCTCCTATGCAGTATCGATAACCAAATACTCTTGAACTGATCTTGTATTTTTACTCTGTTTAATTACTGACCTTTCTAGGTATTTCATATATGAATCTGTGGTTCTAAGTTCTCATAAGTTTATCTTACCATGTAATGCTTTTTCATTTCTGTCCAAAAAACCTCCGTCAAATGCATCTTATATATAAAGTTGTTGTGCAGAATGCTCAGATGTTACCACTTTCCTTTCGTCCATGGCAATGGACGTGATGTTTATCTTGCTGAGTTCATGCATACAAGAGTCGTTGATGTATCTGCGACGGCAAATGTTGGTGCTACTAACGTTGTCATTAATTTCTAACAACGTTCGTCTCTTGTAAGTGAAACGCTGTTTTCATTTGTTCACAACTGTTTAAATTATTACCTCCATTCGCGCTTATTTTCTTCAATTCGCACGCTTTATTTTATCTCTCCCCCTCTTTGCATGACTTTACTGTTACAATTAAGAAGATAATGGTACCGGTTTCGAATATAGATATAATTTTGTTTGAAAGAATTACCATTGTTCAAATATCAGGCAGATAGTTTCCTACGAATGGGAGTGCCCGGCAGAACAGACAAATTTTATCAGTGGTTTGTGGGCATATTCTATACGCAATGAAATTTGTTCTAATATAAGCACAGAGTCTTAAATTTTAGTGCTGTAGTTTAGTCAATAAAATCGACCCCAATGCTCGACTGGCATCTATTTTATCTAACTAAAAATGTTAAGTCGGGCTCCTCAGTATTTCAACACAGAACATAAAGCCGGACAAAATGCCGCTAAGAATTTTGCCCGGTATACTGCCGATTCTGTTTGCTCACAGCTTTTATACCTAACGTAATAAATAATAGTAATGAAACAACACCACCGTCACTCACAGAATGAATAAACCCAATAACAAGAAATCAACAAAAATAACAGTAACAATAGATGCCGTATCTCTCATGAACCAACAAATTTTGAAGGTAAAAGACTAGTTTCAAACGGTTTTACTAACAGAAACATGATTGTAAGTTAGAAAAACAAAAACATAAGGTCTGGTTATGACAGCAAAGCGTTTGCAGAATCAGTTGAACTAACAATATTTCGCGGCCGTTTGCATAATAGTAATAGCGCTATGACGTACGTTTTTAGAATAAATCTAAAAAGATTACGAGTAACAATATAGTGTTTTGTACTTATATTTTCTTGTACATATGGGTGTCTGTATGAACGATTCTAAAATTGTAATTGTGATTGATTGTCCTCGTTACTTCGTTAATTTTCTTTCTTTCTTATGGTTATATGTTTACACACACACATATATATATATATATATATATATATATATATA
>NC_068983.1:64461575-64463088 GCF_001194135.2 Octopus bimaculoides | reverse complement strand
TATATATATATATATATATATATATATATATATATATATATATATATATTCACTTACATATCTATATATGTATATGAATATATTTAAACATATACGTATATATTGTTATAAAGCTTTATATATTTATACATATATATATGTTTGTACGTATACATATATATATATGTGTGTGTGTGTGTGCGTGTGTGTGTTATGTGTGCGTGTGTGTGTGTGTGTGTGTGTTACTTCTTAAATGAGATATGCGTGCCAGGTGATACTTTTATGTTTATGCGTCCTTATGTATTACAAAGAAAAGTTACTTCTATTTGTTTCTCTTTGCAGCAGACATATCTAGGAATGTATATACTAGCAAAGAGTATTTGATTGTTTTACTGTCTTTCGATTAATGGCAAGAGTCACGTTTCTAGTATACAGTACATCAAGATGAAATGTTGAATTACACGGCTCACTGATGCATTGTAAATAGGAGTAACATTCTGATATGTATTCAGATGGCTGATACACTATTCTATGGAACTTATTTGAAAAATTCTGATAAAAATCTCGTCTTCTCTATAGCATAATAACATTCATCATCTTACATTGTAAGAAATACGGCTACTTGTATACATATACATCCACCGACACATAGCTCTACATGTATATGTGTACATATCTATTTATACACAAAAATGTACACACACGCACACACACACATGCTGGGGTGATTACGTCCCCGTAACTAAGCGGTTCGGCAAAAAGACACAGATGGAATAAGTACTAGGCTTCCAAAGAATAAGTCCTGGGGTCGATTTGCTCGACTAAAGGCGGTGCTCTAGCATGGCCGCAGTCAAATGACTGAAAAAAGTAAAAGAGTAAAAGAGTAAAGAACCTAATGTAAATGGGGAGATGGGTGTTTATCACACTTAAGTGGGAAAACATTTCATGGCTGGCTATGGCAGTCACACGTGACAAAGTGGTCAATTATTTGGAGGGGCAGTGATTCCCTTCCGTAGACTTCACAGCTACTTACACAGACACACACTTCCATACATATATATATATATATATATATATATATATACGTATGCGCGTGTACGCATGTGAATATGCACACACACCCATGTGCAAACACAACTACACGCATGCACACACACACACGTACACATACATACATATAGTAAATGTAGGTTCGTGTACCACGAGCAGTCTTTGACTAATGTATACACGTGCAGTTTCTATTCACTATATATACATACACAAACAAACATTCACACACACACACACACACATACACGCACACACACGCACACACACACACACACACACACACATAGACACACAGTTGCGCGATGAGTCGAAAAGATCGTCGAACAGAATAAAGAGTTATACTAATTCCATCTGCTGCTTGCTTAATTGATTATTATCTCAACAAACTTTGCGGAATTCCTGAGAAATATCCAAAGGGAATATATCCCAGCTGCGGATGACATCAAGTAGCTCAAACTGAGCCAGTGCTTTACTCAGCGCATCA
>NC_068983.1:64459286-64460432 GCF_001194135.2 Octopus bimaculoides | reverse complement strand
TATATATATATATATATATATATATATATATATATATATATATGTATATATATATATACATATATATTTATGCATGTATATATACATTTATCTATGTATGTATACATATATATATCATGCGGTAATACTTCTGGAAGTAGAAAACCACCCGTTGACGTAAGGGAGTTGCGATAATCTTAAAAAAGAGAACCGATCACGCAAGGGAGTCACGATAATCTTAAAGAAAAACACCCGATCACATAAGGGAGTCACAATAATATTAAATTGAAAACCACAAATCAAGGGTTTCCTGGTCAAAATAATAAATTATTCCACCATTTACCAAACTGAAAGCAAGACCTGGCTTGATAAATGGTGGAGTAAATTGTTATTCCGACCAGGATAACCTGGGTAGGTACAATTTCAAGATTTGCGGTTTTAATTTACTATTATTTATGAATATATATATATATTTATATAACCAGAACGTCGGTGGAATATGAATCCAAAAAAAATAGGTGCTCACTCTTAACATAGAGTAGTAATATATTTACAGGTAATTCTTTAGGTGACCGGTCAATGAGTTGCCAATGGCCTGTAAGATTAGGAGCTTTATGGATTTGAAACTACTATCCGTGGTCTTCTTATCGGCACACCACAAGTGATTCCTTCAGGCGTTTTCTTCACTAGTAATCGAGTGTTCATGCAAACAAAGCTGCGCCTGAATTTCCTGCAAAATATTACACACGCACATACGTACATGCATGCATGCATGCATACATACCTACATATATAATTATACACACACGCACACAAACACGCTCACATACACACGCACACACAAACATATATACACATATACATACACACACATACATACTTTCACATAGGTATGTTGATGCGATCAAGAAGAAAAGAACACAAAATATGAGTATATGTATATTTAGCAGAAGTAACAGAGAGACTTAAGGTGCGAGAGTTTTCTGTGTTGGCACTCATGAAACTGATTACAGTTTATACAGCAGCTGATGAATATATTTCCTTCTGGACATGTATATATGTGTGTGGGGGTGTACACATGTATGAATGTGTGCGTGTGTATGTATCTATATGTATGTACATATACGTATATATATATATATATATATATATATATATATATATATA
>NC_068983.1:64455134-64459116 GCF_001194135.2 Octopus bimaculoides | reverse complement strand
ATATATATATATATATATATATATATATATATATATATATATATATATACACACACATACAGCGCGCGCGCGTGTGTGTGTGTTTGCTTGTGTGACTAAAAGTAGACTGACATATTGCACAAAACAAAGAACTGCGAGGAATTGATGATGAAGCACTTGAGATCGAGCTGTTGGCGCAGCAAAGATTTTAACCTAGTGTAACATTACGAATAATGCGTCGGGTAAATACTTGTTTCCTTCTGATTTGTTATATTATTTATCCAATATCAAGATATAAATGTGGCGATGAGTTCTTCGAAAGTTGCGTTGGATATTTAGATTTTTTTTTTTTTTTGGTACAAAAACAAAAAAAATCCTTTTAACACTGAAGTCTTACTGATCTCAGTTGTGCAACAGCAACTACAACGGCAACAACAACAAAACCAACAACTGCTGGAATTAATGTTGAAGAAGGCTGAAGATAATTCAGATTCGTACACGCCAGACATAGTAGCAAACCCAATTGAAGATTTCACTTATAATCCAGAAGGAGAAATTACCTTCTCGGCATATTTTCGATGATACGAAGAAATCTCCAAATAGAATGAAAAAATTTGTCTTACGAAAATAAATTACGACTACATTTCAGAAAGTTATCCCCTGCCGAACACGAAAAGTATAGTAATTATATTCTGTCGAAGAAACCAGTTGAGATTTGTTTTGATGAACCAATTGATATTTTATAGACAATTTTCAGTGAAAGGAATTCCCAGTTCAATAATCGCTCGCAATATTTAAATTTGGTCAAAAGAGATGATGATGATTTCGTCATCTATGCTGGAGTTGTTAACAGAGAATGTGAAAGATTCAAATTAAATAAATTAACCCGTGTCATGTTCAAATGTCTAAATGTTGTTCAAGGGCTAACTGCAAGCAAAGATGCAGATATACGTTCCCAGATATTGACAAAATTAGAACAGGACCAATCTATAGGCAGTAACAGAAGAATATCAGAGGATTATAAATCTAAGACAGGACGCAGATAAAACTGAAGAGAAACATTATTCTCTTATTCATCCGTGTCGACCGGTAACAGATTCGCAAAAGAGAAAATACATCAAGACCGAATCTATGTTATGGGTGAAGTGGTTTACATTTTAAAAGTAACTATAAAATGTTTCAAATATTATTAGATAGTTTATTTAAGAAATCACACTGTAACAAAAAATCTAAAAACGTTTCAACAGAAAAAGTAACATAAATAGGTTATAGGTGACATATAATGCGAACGAGGTAACTTTCGCAGCGTTAGAACAGACAAACTTAAAGTTAGAGAGACTAGAAAAGTGGAATATAGTCAATAGGTATCACCGACTGTGTATTTTAAGAAAAAGAATAATAAAATCAGAGTGTGTGCTGATTTTTTCCACTGGTGTAAACGAATATCGTAAACGGTTCCATTACCGCTACCTACTCCGGAGGACATATTTGTGAAATTAAATGATGTGCACCTACTAATTAAAGTTGACGATGAATGCTCTATATACTTAACAATTAACAAACATAAAGGACTGTAGAAATACAAGTTACCATTTGGCTTAAAAGTTGCAACGGCGAATTTTCAGCAGGTCATGGATGCAATGTTAGCGGTGGACTGTGATCTCGCAATTTCATATCTGGGTGATATAATCACAAAATAGCGAATCACGAGACCAACACGTCAAGCACGTAAAATATGTGTTCGAAAAAATAAGGGATTACGGCATTACTTACATAAAATATGTAAGACAAATCATTGATCCGTCGAGGGCAGACGCAATTAAAAATATGCCCTCTCCGACAAATATAGCGACCTTACCTCTGATTTGGGACTGCCAAATTATTACCAACATTATATTCCAAAGATGCATAAAGCAAGAGTTCCAGTAACCAAGCTATTAAAGAAAGATGTAAAGTGGAATTAGTCTAAAAATTCTCTGGAGTCGTTCGACGAAATTAAAAAAAAATATTAACATCTGATTTGTCGTTATGATACTTCGATCCTATTGTGGGTATTGCTGTAGTCTCAGATGCCTCTGAATACGGTATCGGAGTAGTAATGCTTCATTAATATAAAGATGGTAACATGAAGGTAGTGGTTCCTGCCGCACGTTCTCTAATATCAGCAGAAAAATATTGCAGCCAAATAGAAAAAGAAGATCTAGCAATTATTTTTGCCATAAAAAATTCATAGATTATTACACGGTAAAGGTTTACGACTACAGATTCATCATCGTCCGTTATTCACGATATATGTGTCGAAGAAAGGAACTCCTACCTACACTGCTAATATGTTGCAAGGTTGGGGTATTATATTATTAAACTATGATTTTAAGATGGAGTAAATAACATTTGAGAAATTAGGACTCACTGATTATTTATCAAGACTAACTTCACAAAATGCTGACTTCAAAAAATGCTGATTGCGGCGTTGCGAGCAGGAAATGAACTTAAAAATATTTTGTGTAACGGCATACGTGAACTGCCAGTCACACTAGAAGACATAGAATTAAAATCGAAAACAATAAATTCAATAAACAAATGAAGGAAATGCTGAAATCTAAAAGAGGTGTAAAATATGCGCAACACAAATGCGAACCCATTCTCAATGTGCGGTGTTGATGTGCGCACAAAGAGACACAGTGCAAATTACCCTACTGAAGCGATAAGTATAGGAATTTCACATTGGTCACTCAATAATTTCAAGAAGGAAATTGTTAGTGAGAAGTTATGACATTGAAAAATCAGTGAAAGCATGCAGAGCTTGTGCCGTAGCTGCAAAAGCGCATAACACACCATGGCAACCGAGACCAAAATCAGATATTCCATTGTCGAAGTTGCATGTTGATTACACAGATCCACTGAAGGGTTCACATTAATATGTTGTGGTGGATATTTTTTCAAAGTAGTCTGCAGTGCATAAGTGTTAAAAACCGACATCTGCGGTTAGAGTAATTTGTTAATACGAACTGTTCGCCAGATATGGTATTCCTGATACTATTGTGTCTGATAATGGAACTCAATTTACTTTAGAATAGTTCTGAAAGTTTTGTAAAATGTTTGTTATTAAATATGGCACCACTCCGGCATATCATCCTACGTCAAATGCACAAGCCGATCGTTTTGCTGACACTTTCAAGATTGTGTTAAAAAAAGGTGAATGATGAAGTGATAGACGACCTTGTATTTCAACAATTTCTAAGAGTGTACTGAGTAACACTTAATCCGAATACTCTGTCTGGAATGTCACCTGCAGAATTGATATTTCCTAGGAAGTTCAGTTCCGTCTTTGATAAGTTAATATAGAGTGAAAAAGAGAAAAAAAAAAGGAACAACATAAATGCTTCAAAATTCTTCGATTTAGGTGACAAACAAAACTGGGAGAACGGTAAGTTGGAAGAGTGTTATTCTTCATAAAAGGAAAATATATCGAACATAAAAGATATATTAACCACCTTGAAAAAAAGATTATCAGAAAAGAGCAGTCACGAGAAATGTAATAATCATGGAAGTATTGTACGACACGCTTGAGTTACCACCAACCAAACGTTTGGAAACTACACGTTCTAGCACAAGAAAACGGAAAAGAACGGAACCACTGGTACTGAACACTAAGTGTAAGAGATATTGTGACTCTAAGCGGAGTTTAATTCTGAAAATGGGAGAAGTTAGAATAGACTAATTGCAAAAACGGAAGATCTTGCGGAAGGATTGACACCATCTACACGTTACTTAAAGTGGACTTACATATTGTTATAAAGTAAAGAACTGTGAGCAATTGATGAGTAAGTAGTTCCCTGTGAGTCATTGGCAGAGAGCGTTTAACCATGTGTAAGAGTAATAGTAGTGCATCATCTAAATACTTCTTTGCTTCTGCTTCGTTAAACAATTTATTCAACACAGGATACAATGCGTGTATATAATTGCATGTGTATTGTACGTAAGTATATATATATATATATAT
>NC_068983.1:64450447-64454812 GCF_001194135.2 Octopus bimaculoides | reverse complement strand
TATATATATATATATGTATGTATGTATATATACATATACATATATATATATATATATATATATATATATATAGGCATGTGTGTGTATATATATATGTATGTATGCATATATGTATATGTACGTTTATATATGTGTGTGTATGTGTGTGTCTGTGTCTGTGTATGTGTGTGTCAATGTGTTCAATTATTGGGATGTGTATATGCATGCACATCTATACGCGTGATTCATATACACTTACTGTCGCATATACGTCTGTGAAAATTTGGTGTGGGTCTTTTGGTATGTGTTTGTATGTGAATATGTACGCGTCTATGATGGCACGCATAAGGTTTCTTTCTTTTTTTGTGTCTTTTGTCTTTACTTATTTATTCATGCATATATTTGCTTATACGAGAACATAAAAAGGAAACTATTTGTATTATCCACGTGAGAATATCATGATTTCAAAATTTGATCTAGAACAATAGAGAGCGAATTATATTCATCAATAGCTCTACAAGCACAGAGGTCTTCAACCTCTAACCAGTTTGGTAAGTGCCAGCGCACGAAACTCTCTGAGCGTGAGTTACCCTGTTACTTCTGCTAAATAATTTACACATAGATACACAGACTCACACACATGTATATCTATATATCTCTATCTATCTATATACATATATCTGCCTATCTATCTATTCATCTATCTATGCGTGTGTGTGTGTGTGTGTGTTCGTATAAAGGAAGATAAAGTGTGAGAGTGATAGATCGAATGATACATTGATATTACGTGTTTGTATGAGAAATGAACTAAAAGCTGATGTATAAGAGAATGATAGTTCGATAGGGTTGTAATTTTATGTTTTAGCCTAAATTTTATTTCAGTCTTCACCATTCTGTTGTCAATAAAATAAAATTAGCTTGATTATGTTCTGAAATTAAATTCAATCGATTATACACGTTTTGTTTAACAATTTTTTTAAAGTATTCATTCTTTTATTTATTGTAAACATTTAATTAGAGTTAGGACAGCAACCATGACATTGCAGACATACTAATATTGGTGAATTCGATTAGTTCGATGCTGGGTTTTTAAACATGTAGTTAAATGAATCTAGGAGATGTAATATGGACAGTTCCATCTCTAAATAGTACTGCGAAAATATGTAAGCCTTACTTCCACATCAGAAATGTTCTTAAGCTGACCAAGGACGCACTATATCTAGAGTTACATGAATGTTGATAATTTGGTCCCAGTATTTTTGTGGGAACTAGCTTTAAATTAATAAACATCACAATCTGATTGTCTATGTCAGTGGTATATATCATATAGGTAAATTTTAATGCTGCATTTTCTGCTGATATAATTTGAAATTCTGTCCCGATGGAAGAAACTAGTACTGTTGCAACTATTTCTATCCTGATTAAGCTGTCCACTAGCCCAACTCAGTCACAGGTGTAGAATGTTTTTTTTTTTTCTTTTTTACTTAAATCTATCACTTTAAATCTGTCAAGAGTTATCTCTCTTCGGCATTTCCTATTCAGGAAGGTTAAAGAGGCAGAAAGACGCATATGCGATGCACTTGGTAAATATACTGGTTCTACACATTTAAACGTAAAAAAGAAGTTTTTTTGTCTCAGTCACCACAGTGAATTTGCCATTAGAAATTAACATATATCACCAAGATAGTAATCTAAAACTCGATTATTCTCAATTACTGCTTGTCACTTCCTGCAACTAACACACGCACTCACACACACACACACACACACACACACACACACACACACACACACACACACACACACACACACACACACACACACACACACAACACACACAACACACACACACTCACACACACACACATACACACACACACACACATAGATAACGAAATGTTGGCTCCAAGCAGTGATTAGGCATAAGCTAAATATGCGTTTGTTAAAATATTTTTGTGACATATTTCAACTGCTAAAAGGCAAATACACTGCAGTTATCGTGGAGAAAATATCCCTCTTATGGTAAAAAGGTGTGAAAACATCCGTTTTGTTCAGTTTCGCCATCTGTCAGGAATCCCAGGCATCGCGTGTCTTAGTGGTTAGGGCATTCCACACATGATCGTAATGTCGTGAGTTCAATTCCCAGCAACGCGCTGTATCCTTGAGCAAGACACATTATTGCACGTTTCTTCAGTCCACTCAGCTCGCAAAAATGAGTAGTATCTGTATTTCAAAAAGGACCAGCCACGTCACATTCTGTGTTACGCTGAAATTGTCAGCGAACTACGTTAAGGCTTCGAGTGTCTGTGGAGTGCTTAGCCACCTGCACGTTATATATATATATATATATATATATATATATATATATATATATATATATATATACATATATATATATACAAAATATTTTATAATAGTATACATAATTATATTCAGGGGTCAGCTAAGTGCCTCGCCACGTACTGTATATTTTGGGGAGTGCGGTTAAATGTTAGTTATGCGATGACGCTTGATCGCATACATATTTAAACCTAACAATCACAAATCTATAACTCGGAGTACCACACTGAGCAGAATGATGGATATATATAATTTACTTTAAATCCGAAATACGTCTGTGGTTAACCGAAGTCGTGTGGGTTCATCATTTTTCTTTTTACCTACATAAAAAAATGTTATTGTCTCGGAGATTTTTATGATAGTTGAATAGATATTAGCGTCTATTCGTAATTCAGTACGTGGCGAAGCACTTAGTGGATCCCTGATTGTAATTATGTATATAATTATAGACTATTTTGTATAATACACCTAAAAAGGTTTCCAGGTCAGGTTTGCGTAATATATAATAGGAAATGCACCATTATATAAACTTTCTTCTGTTATAACGTTTCAAAATATGAAGGCGTCGATGGAAATATTCTAATATATAGGGTTAGAGTAGTAATTCGGCTACTGAGTCAGAAAGATGGATATTTATAACAGAGGGTGCGACAAAGAGAAATACAAAGTGAAAGAGAGAGAGAGAGAGAGAGAGAGAGAGAGCGGAAGAGAAAAAAAACAGTAGAAAGAAGGAGATATATGAAGTGACATAGTTGCAAAGGAGGAGAAATGAAAAGTCATGAGGGAATACCATTGAATAGTATCGGGACATTTGTGTTTCTTTGCATAGTGAAGAAGGAAAAGTATAAGGATTAGTGAATTGAAAACGTCAGGAATTCGATAATAATAATGATGATAATAGCACACGTGCACACACACGCAGACACAAACAGGCAGATAGACACACATATATATACACACATATATCTACATAGATATGAAAAACATCCACCGGCTCACACGGTCACTCACACGGACACACACACGTACGGATGTACACATTGCATACCTATATCCATACACATACACACATACACACACAGACACATGTATGTACGCACACCCAAATATGAATACATACGCGCTTATGCATATAAACAGATGTGTGTATGTGCGTGTGCTTGCGCGTGTATAAGCTATTTCTGGGTTAACAAAGCAACCAATTGCTTCATGTAGAGAATAACATCTCCAAATTATCAAGGCTGCCAGACAGGGACGTCGGTAATTTTTTCCATGGCTAAGCATACAGATATGCTCAGGGATTCGATGTGAATGCTCAAAAGATTGGTATAGCGATTATAAAATGAAAAACCGTTTATTTAATGCTTGCCTATCTGCTTCTTGAAGCCGCCAGGTTTATTTGATGGTACATTCCTTCAGATTGGACAATAATAATACTATCCTGTACTTATATGACACCTCATGAAATATCCTCAGCTGGTTATTTAATAATATCAGCGAAATCTTCCTAAATCTATAAGCGATTAGTTATGTATGCGATCCTTGTAAGAGCTGAAACACCGCTGAAATGAGCTCAGTTATTACTTTATGCAATTCCCGATTAAATATGAATGACTTACATCGAATCAAAAATCCCACCGAAGTAAGAAATCAACTGCACATGTTAACATTTCAAACATGCACTCAGAATTTTGTGATTCCAGAGTTACTTTCTGTCGAGTGCACGAAGGACAGCAACTTATCACAAAGAGAGTGAGAGTGACAGGTGGAAGGAGTGAGAGAGAGAGAGAGAGAGAGAACCAGAGACGAATAAACACTGAGGCATATGCACAAACACATGCACATTCGCACATATATACATATGTTTGCACACACAAACATATATATATATATATGTGAAAAGGTATGGTTCAGTGGTTTGCGCGTCGGACTTACAATCATGTGGTAGTGACTTCGATTCCCGGACAGGGCTGTGTGTCTTGTTTCTGAGTAAGGCACTTTAATTCACGTTCCTCCATTTCACCTTTTATATGTGTGTGTGTATAT
>NC_068983.1:64443154-64450242 GCF_001194135.2 Octopus bimaculoides | reverse complement strand
ATATATATATATATATATATATATACATATATATATACTAGCATATATATAACTTACTTGGAAGTACAGATTTGTAAGTGTGTCTGTAATATATAACCATTATTAGAGTTGAGACGCATATCTTTAAGTTAACATCTAAGAACGGTGAGACTTATCATGGTTTCCGTCGTTATTGAATATTTGTAGATCATGATTTTGTTTATCTGGAGAGACCGCAGGCGTGGGATATGTAGCAGCAACAACAACTTCAAATATCTGAACATTGGTTCCTTTATAAAATTTAAAAGTGCACTCACCTTTAAAATATATGCTAGACACAGTATCAAATATACTGCATAACACATCCTAATTGTGAAAAGAATTATATTGGTGAAACCAAAACTTGCGTTTACCAACATAACATTTCGCTGAGCAGGCATCTTGAACTATGCAGAAACAGCAGATTCACGAGCTTTACTTTCAGCAAATGCCCAAGGAATGATTCAAAGTACCGGAAGGCAATGTAACTACATTTTAGAAAAAAAAATGACTTAAAGTGAACGTATAGAAATCCATCTATCTATCTGTCTATATATATATGTATATATATATATATAGATGAACATGAGAAATCGTTATAAAAGATAGTTTTCTCTCTATGACTAAAATCAGATTACCTCTGGATATTATTAAAAATGTTCTGATTACTATTACTAAAATAAGTGGGTAAAATTTACATAATCAACCAGAACAATGCATAACTTTACTCACACACAGACTCACACACACTTGCAGACTTTTAAAATACCTCCCAAGACAATTCGATATATTCCATTTTCTATAGTCAGGTAGCAACTGACCAAAAATACTGTCCGTCATACAACGACTAAACGGAATGTATTGCAATTGGTAAAATATTCAACGTTTTGACCTGTCCTGAATTTCATTCATCACCAACAAGCTCCATTCTCATTCTTTCTTACTTTTTTTCTTTCCCCCTTTCTTTCGTTCTTTCATTGTTTCTTTTATTTTTCTTACTTATTTTCTTTCCTTCTGTCTTTCTTTCTTCTTCCCTTTTTTACTACCTTTATTTCTTCTTTTTCGTTTCCTCTCTCTAGCTAATTCTCCAAACTGTCACCACACACACACGCACCTACACACATACACGCACACGCGCACATACATACACATATATTCAAGATAACGAAAACAAAACATCGCAATCACTGCCAAAACAGCTTCCAAAAACTAAAGACAACGAATTGAACTCCAAATGTTTTCAACTTACATATATATATAAACAGTATGAATTTTCTATAACAACTTCATGATGAATCCCGCAAAGGACGAAAACATTAAGTAGGTTTTATCCAGACCTTAGGACTTCATTTACTTTATACATATAAGTTGTACAGCAGTTTAAAGTATATATATATATACGAGGGTGGGAGTCAAAAAGTAATGCCATTTTTTTAGGACATGTATAGTTACCAACACAAGAACATGTATCATAGGTCAAAATGAAGCTGGTTCTCTGTGGATCACATCCCTACTTCTCAACATAGTCACCGTTTCTCTCAATAGCGATGTTTCACTTCGAATGAGAGCATGTATCCCTGCCCCGTAAAATTCTGTTGACTGTTCTTTGAGCCACCTCTTCACTACAGTTTTCACTTCCACGTCACTGGTATAATGTTTGCCTCTCTAGGTGGGTCAAAGAACAGTCAACAGAATTTTACGGGGCAGGGATACAAGCTTCCATTCGAAGGTGGAACATTGTTATTGAGAGAAACGGTGACTATGTTGAGGAGTAGGGATGTGATCCACAGAGGACCAGCTTCATTTTGATGTATGATGCATGTTCCTGTGTTGGTAATTATACATGTACTAAACAAAATGGCATTACTTTTTGACTCACCCTCGTATATATACGTATATTCATGAATATGTATATATGTATGCATATATATATATATATATATACATGCATACATACATACATACATACACACTCATGCATCAACTTGCGATAAGATGTAAACAGTTTTTAAAAAATATTTTTAAATCATGAATTACATGGAGATGGGGACTATCTACCCAGTAGACTAGAGCTACTAGAATATTTATATTACATGCAGTCAGGTTTCCCAATCCCTTGATTTATAACTTTCTTTTAATATTACATTTCCTCTATTGTGATAATCAGGAGATCCCCATTGTAGTTTTTCTAAATCTTCCTCTTCTCATTTCTATTTTTCATCTTGATTTTGTTTTCCTTATATCTTCTCTTAGTAATTCTATCTTCTTCCTTTATCGTTTTTAGTTTATCACCCCGTTTAAGAATTATTTCCTAGCCTTATTATTGACGTTTTACCAACCATATTTTAGTCGTATATATTCGGATTATATTATGAGTCATAGATTTATAGATATTGTAACAGTTATAGTTATTTATGGTCCCTGTTTGTAGTTTTTAACCTTTACTGTGAATTGTTTAAGCTTATCATAATTCCCAGTAAATACGAGGAGTGTATGGAAAACCTTTAGCCTCAAAAATAAAACATGGTACAAGACGTCTGATGAATGTACAATACTTCAAGGCTGAAAGGCAATTAAGGCTTAAAACTTTTCATACATCCCTCATAGATTTTGTTCAGTTCGGTTTGAATAATAGGCTCGTAGCTGTTAATACTTTTGTATTTTATAAATGCTTTCCCATGACATTTTCTTTCAAAATACAGGAGTAATTGCTAACAGTCTTCCGATAACCATGACAAGGTAGTAGTATAACAGATTTGTTTATAGCATATTAATGACATTCATCCATGTAATGCGAGCTAAAAATGCCATAAGGTTGATGACTTGAAATAGATGTCCTAGTTCTCGAATAATGTCACACTAACCAAATGCCTTCCTTTCCTTTGCAGTCGAGTTGTGGCAGCTCTGAAAAGATATTTTAAGATCGTGTTGGCCCGCAGTTTCAGTCGATTGATTGAGAAAATTAGGCTATGCACCTACCCACACAAACATCTGAAACAGCAGTAAATATCTGATAAATAAATAAAACTGCATACCTGTATAGAACCAATTCTTTCTCTCTCTCCCTCTATCCATCTCTCTCTCTTTATATACACACACACACACACACACACACACACAAACACACACACACACACACACATATATATATATATATATATATATACATATACATATATATATACACATACGTACATACATACATACATACATACAAACATACATACACGAAAATTATAGTTCAAAGGGACTGCTGTCGGACTACGTCGGCAAGACTTTTATCATTTAGTAAAATAGACAAAATGAGGTTGGTATATTTTCGAATATTGTGGTACCAGGACTCTCACCAAACAATAATTCAAAATTTTATCTCTGTTATTGAAGCCAATTGTTTTGGGTTTTTGTTTGTAGCACTCAAATTTATTCAGTCAATCAACTCTTATTTATTTATTTATTTTATTGATGGTGGCGCTTCCGTGCCAACCAATATGTTTTATAGATTTCCCTCGTGTATTGCTTGCGTGTTTCTTTTAGTAAAGTTTTGCGATATGAGTACTACTTCACCGATTTTTTTTTTCTCTCTGGCACACTGATGTATTGCATCAGTTCCAGTGTGTGAAATAGGGAGTTTGTGCTGTAAGTTTGTTCAAATATGGCTGGGTATTCCTCTTGTACAACATATCATCCAATCTCCGTTTAGGTATGCTTTAGGTGCTGGAAGAATTCAAGTCCACTTAGAAATGATACAGCAATCAATTCATTGCTACTAACTGAAGAGGGAGAAATCAGACACCCACAAGAGACGACAGAGGGTAGCAGCAAGCTCTGAAGGAAGCTGAAATATATTCGAAATAACTAGAAACTTTTGCGATAGTCTAGCAACAATGGTCAAGTTTGGAAACTACAGCTTGAAGAAGTTGAAAAATGCTATTACAAATAGCAAGACAGGGTTTATTAGACAGATGTTCCTGGAAACAAGAGAACCAGATCGATGAGTTAAAGTGGTAAGGCTTACCTGGCAGAGTCAGAGGTTATCCTGGGAACATGTACTCGAGCAGCTTTTGGAATAGAAATTATTCTTTTGTACTACACTGGGAAAGGTGTTCGTTATCCCATATGCTGTCGTTCACCCATTGTGAACACAGGATAACTTTGAATATTGACGCATAGAAAGCGATATTTGTTGCACGCATTATGGAGCATCCGTTTGAACCTGAACCGCAATTGAGCACATGCCTTAGAGCACTAAGTGGCCGAATACAAGCAGACGTATGATATGGTCCGTCCAGAAAATGTTCAGTCGATGGACTTGCAGACAATCAAGGCCAAGAACATGCAGCCTTAACCAAAGCAAAGTTTTAAGCCGAAGTGATAAAACACCGAAAATATAAGTAGCTGTTGAAGATCTGCTTTCTATTTTGTAGCTCATTTCTCATATCGGAATGCAACTGAATCATTCCGGAAGATTTGACCCTAACGTTGCTTCGACCAGACGGACCTTATTGTCTGGGAGTAGTAAAAATATCATCGCGAGTGAGATCACAGTTTTCTAAGAGGAAAAAAATTGATATTTCTCAGTAACTGAAGAAAGACAAATATAAGGAATTGGTTGGTGTGCTTCATGTCAGGAACACTACATAAATATTATCAGCTATGGTTTCTCAGAAACATAGTGCATTATTTCTTGTAGGATGCTCACTTGGAACACAAAAAAACTGAAGTAAACTAAGTGTAAGATAAAGGTGTCAAGTTAGACCACTTGAAATTGGTTTTGGTTGATAGAGACCGCAGACGGAAAGTCGATTAATTTACTGCTCATTGCCCTCTTAAGGCATAGCGTACAGATCAGCATGAAACTCTTGCGACGGCCTGGCATCTGCTATAAAGAAGGCAGGTTCAAAATAATGCAATTGCTTTAGTCATCATCATCCGAACGGATTAGAACATCTTGTTGTAGTCCCTGCAGATTTTGGCAGAAGAGAAGCAACTCTGATGTTAATTTCACTAATATAAATATTAGGGGTACGCGCGCGCACACAACGCTCGATCGCACGCACGCACACACACACGTACATGAATGCGTACGCACATTAGTAGATACCTTAAACAGCAGACTATTTAATTTTATATTTTAATGTTGATTTTCATGTAGGAAAATAGCAAAACATGCTAATATATGTACAGGTTTCGGAGTTATAACAGTTTCTAGAAATGTTGATGCAGATTAGCTTAAATTTTCAACGTATCATCTCATGCAGCAATGGCTAATTTCAATGGCAAATGTTCACTCATTTTTATGGGGATACGTGCTACATTTTATTGTATAGGAATAACACTGAATTCATCTTCAAAACACTATCGGATATCAGCGTAAAATGAGTAAAACAAAATATTGCATGTCATTTGATTGGCACACTAACATTTTCTTCTGCTAAACCGTCTTATTTAAGCTGGCAAAAATATTAATAGAACATGTATCTGTCACCAGACGATTGAAAGTTAAACAATTACCACTTTATGTGTATAATATGCACACATATTAAACAACAATGCTTAAGTAGCCGAAATAAACTATTCCATTTAATAATCAGTTTAATGCTATAATAGTTTTCCTGGAGATATCTACTTTCGTGTTGTCGATTAACTGTCGCTGAGCATACCAGGTTCTTTTCACTGGTGTGATAAGAATAGATGAGCTGTGATTTGTCTTATGCTTACCGTGTACATTTTCTTATGATTGCGACGTATCAAACACTGCTTCCAGTTTTAAATCTAAAGAATACTGTCAGGTGCAAGGCAATTTTAGATACTTTCTTATATATCATTACTTATTATCCCAATGCCATACCGAAAAACTGTAAAAGATAAACGAAGAATAACAGTTTGAAAATTAATCGCCATTCAGTTATCTCTATACCTTGTCTATGTGCAGCCAGATGTTAAAATAACATGGCTTTTACTCATTCTTTCCGGAGAAGGAAATTCAGTGGTTACCATGGTAAAGCACTTGATGGGAAAAAGATTCAAATATGAAGTTGAAATACTTGAGTTTCCTCGTCTCATAAAAGCATAAAGTATCGTAATAGAAGATTTGTACTTGTTCTCGAATGTGGACAATGGAATTCCATTCTTCACAATTAAATCAAGTTCGTTGTGAGAGAGCTTTTCAAATATATCCTAATCAAGTTTGCAGTTTTATACAGTGAAAGCGGAATTTCTCGGGATATAAAGTCAAAGATCATTCTTTCGTTTAATAGAATACCATTCCTTTTATTCAAACGTTTGTAAAGTTAGCATCGATTATTCTATAAATCCTCCTAATGAGACAGTTCCTTCCTGTCTGGCCAAGAACACTAAGCCTGACCCGAGCTAAAGGCCTAAGAATTGTTACATTCAACCGGGATAGTCTTTTATTTTCGCTGATTGATGCAAGAATTCGATATGTGGAATAGCAATTTGAACATCTTGAAACTAAATCTTCAAAATATACTGTTGTTAAACATGGCCGAGGTAATCTGGTGTGAACCGAAGGAGAAATCTTTGGATAGAAGATTATAGAAATTTCTCCCAATGGAATTGCCTCAAAGCAAGTAAAATTATATATACGTATACAAGATAACATACATTACAAGTTCAATTTATTTTCTTTAATAAATGAGTGATGAAATTTCAGGAGAATATAAAAGTTACTAATTTCCATATTTGGCACTTGAATACGGGTTCTATAAGTCTAATTGTTTCAACTATATTCATAAGACTTGCTTAATTGTTTTAAAAATAGTAACGTACCAAACATTCATATGTTTATAAAGTAACATATTCACACTACACCGAACGTTTATAGTAGTATGCACTAAATTAATTTTAAAAGTTATGCGTATAATTTTATCCAAATAAATTTTATTGCAACCTGTACAGAAACGCACGCACACACGCACACACGCACACGCACATTCACATACACACAGTTGTGTATATACATATACATATGTATTTAATTATGTATATATGTATATACATATATATATACATACATGCATATATACGTATGTATATATATATATATATAT
>NC_068983.1:64440022-64443083 GCF_001194135.2 Octopus bimaculoides | reverse complement strand
TATACCGGTGCATATATGAGTATGCGTGCATATGTAGTGTGTCTATGTCTGTCTTTCTGCGTGAGTCTGTACTTTTACGCATGCGTGTAATTGTATAAACCTAAGAAAACTCACTCTCCTATTAATAATTCCAATATTCTAAGGAGAGGGGAAGTGTTCATGTGTACACGGTAGTGGCGTTTGAAATCTACAGTGCTGCCGATATATACCCTTGCTTGATGGGAGCGTGGCGTTTTAACGGCATTTGCAGATTACATTTTTCTGTAGACAGGAGCCTGCAAGAAGGCATAATTGAGATGCGCGACAGTTGCAAGCTTTCCTATCTGCACCATGGTTAGCGAGTTTGAGCTCGATTATTTTGTTGTCAGAGGGGCAGAAACTAAAGTGTCATTTGTATTGAACTGGGAGGTGATATTGGAGCTGGTATTTGTTGTTGCGTAGGCAGGATTGTGGGATGATGGCGTGAATCTAGTATTATTTGAATGGGGTGTTACTGAGGATTTTGTTATTGCGAATATGTGGGCTAAGTTGGGGTGCAGTGTGAGAGTTTAGGTGTTTAGAAGACAAGTGTTGGAGTTTGCGTTTGGTCGCGGAAGCGATTATGGATCCTACATTAAGTGCGGTGGACTAGATTTTCACTGATGATTTGCTGAATATGGATTAGTATTTATGCGTGGTGGAAAATTAGATTTTAGTATTTTGAAGAAGTGTTTAGATGGGGATTTAACTTCAAGAGAGAAAGGTGTTGCAAACAATAAAATTTCCTGCTTCTTGACCTTGGAGTGTTTGGAGTGTGTGTATGTAGTGAGCCGATCAGCAGGAAACGCTTGTAATTATAGGCTCAGTGTGACCAGTGGTGCAGTCGAGTGTGATGTGTAGGTTTTTTTTTTTGCGGGGTTGTTGGATTGTTATGTGAATGTAGTGTCCGTAGATTCAGGGTTAGTATTGCGGAAGAGATGTGCTATTTTAGTTATAACCTTAGTGTTGGGGATATGGTTGATGTTTTCGCTGAAGCCACTTATTTGGAGAGCCTGATAATAATAAGGGGCATGAGCGTTAAAAATTAGTTCGTTAGAAAATAAGTTAGATTCTGATAAATATGCTCGTGGTTAAATTATTAATGGTAAATTTAGGGTGGTTAGAGAGGACATTTATCTTTTATAAAGATAGGATGTGTTTATGGAAAGGGTGGAATAGGTTTGTATTTAAGCCGAGAGTAACGTCTATGATTAGGTTATACTTTTAAAGAATTTTTGTTGTACTTTCTTGGTGCGTTCCATTGACGGTCGAGATAATCCAGTTGCTGAAAGCGGTGCACCATCCCTGTATAATCCACCGAATAGTTTGGAAAAGTATTGTTTAATTTGAGAGAGAAGGAATAGGCCAACAAGGTCGGTGACCTGGACTGAGTCTGACGCACGCATGGTTATATCGCAGCAACCTGTAGATAAGTTGCAAGTTCAACTATTATAATTAAAGTGAATTAGAGATTTTCCTCGCAACGAGGATGATATTGATGTCTTATCGGGAGACGGGAGGATATTTTCGGGCGAAGATGAAGGCTTTATTTAAGAGAATTGGTGATATTAATGTGCATTAACTTGAGATTTGAAACTGAAGGAAATGAGTGCGTTGTTTATGATGAAGAAAGTAAAATCAAGTGATGATGTCTCCAGGGCAATTCCAGAGGGAAAGCTTAACGTTGGTTCTAACAAGGGGTAGAGTACGGTCGATAATTCACTTACTCATTCGGCGTAAGTTGGATTTAGTGGGGCAGATGGATCTAACGGAAGGCATAGAGTAGAAGTTGAGTCGGTAGTCTACCAAGGTGTAATGGAAGGGGTAGGTGTATATTGTTCAGTTCTATTTAGTAAATTTAGGTCAGCGATGAGCTTACAATGGATGTTATTAATCTTCTTAACAGCAGTTCCATGTACATGTGTCTAGTTCTTTTGTGTTTGAGCTTAGTTCCTTTGAAATAAGATTAGTATATGATCCCAAGAGAAGGGAGTGAAGATTGACAGCTGTGTCAGAAAAGACATGCAAGTGTGGTGAAGTTTTTATTTTAGTTATAATTTTGGATAATTCTTTCTGGAAGGAATTAGTATAATTAGAGAATTTAATGATTTTTACATATGTAATAGATATTTCTTAAAATTAGCCAATGCAGGGTTTGGTGGTGGGTGCTTGTGGGAATCCAGATTGTAAGTGTCCTTTTGATTAGAATGATCGGGATGATTAGATTTGTGGTCATGGTGTAAGACTCTCCATGTCGAGTTATGAAATCATTAGTCTTCTTTAGCTTGAGTTCCATGTATAATATCACTTGATGGGATTCAGATATTTTGTAGACATGCCCAAGAAGTGCTTATCTATGAGTATCATCTATAGGTAACGCTCGGCAGGGCAAACGGTATATAGCTTACAGATTAGAGATACATTTTCTCTACATAGAATACACTTCGTAGTGCTCACTAGATTTAAACTTGACTCGATAGAGAAGTAAACATAACGACAAGCAAGTTAGACATGTCGATTTACACAGAAGATGGAAGCGGTGTTATCCGATAATGGAACCAAGTATCTATCATTGTTCTGGACTACCAAGGCCCCAGAAACAGCCTTTGGAGTCGTAAAACCCAACACATTTAACTCCTGATATCATTTATATTTTGCGTAGGTCGGACTATTTTATATGCAAACATATGTAGGCTTTATTCTTTAAATGTATATAATATTGTGTATAATATATATATATTGCTTGTCTCTAGATATATATGCATATGTATGCATACTCACACATACCCACACGCATATATATTTATACACATACATATATATGTGTGTGCGTGTTCGCGCGCATTTCTGTGTGTTTATATTAAATATATATGTACGTATATGATATATATATACATACATGTATATATATATATATATACATATACAAATATATAGTTATATATATATATATATATGTGTGTGTGTGTGTGTGTGTGTGTGTGTGTGTGTGTGTGTGTCTGTGTGTGTCTGTGTATGTATATATATATAAATAAATAAATAT
>NC_068983.1:64427598-64435584 GCF_001194135.2 Octopus bimaculoides | reverse complement strand
TATATATGAATTTATATATAATATCTTCGTTTGTGTGTGTGTGTGCAATGGTGTCTGTTGTTCATACCTATTCATTTCACGTCATATTCTTATTAATGTTATTTCTCTGTAATCGAATATTTAATCATACACATTGATTGCTCAGTACAAAATACTATGGACTATTATAGACTTCCTTTGTATATAGGAAATATCATACCCAATATTAATTATTATATCACACATTTCCCTATCTTAATTTTCAATTAGTTTTTAACGGCATTTTCGTTTTGAAGCTTTCTCGAAAGTGATTTCAATTTCATAGGCAACAATTCTATGACAGAATTCTAAAATATATTGCTTCTAGAGTTATGTCCTCTTTTTTTCCGTCATTGTTCAGTACAAACGCGATTACTTGTACGTTTCGACCAAAATATCTTACATACATGCATACATACATACATACATACATACATACATTCATACATAGGAGATCAGATTGACATACCAAATTGACCAAGAATGAAACCACTAAGTTGCCTGAAAAGTACAGCCCAACTGCTTACCTAGACATTATGTACAAACTGTACAGAAGCTGCCTCAACCAATGCCACCAAGATCATTGTGAGTCCAACAACGGAGTGACCAATGAACAGGCTGGTGGAAAGAGGGGAGTGTGGGAATGTACCGAATAACTTTTGAACAACGCAGCTGTACAGTATCGGGTAAAAAGAAAACATCGTAGGAGTCTTACGACAGTATGGCCTGATACTAAGAAGTCATTTGACTCTATTTCCCTCTCGTGGTTGCTGAGGTGTATCTATTTGGCAAACATGCCTGCTACCTTAATTGCTGCCATTACGAGGCTCACAAAGACCTAGACCACAAATCTTCATACTCAAAACATAGAGTGGAACAATTGTCTTCAAAGCTCTAAATATTTCAAAAGGAATATTCCAAGGAGATAGTCTCTCTGTAGTTCTCTTAGCATTTGCATATAACCCTTTATCATTCCTGCTACAAAATACAAACAGCTATATGCAGGGTCTGCAACTTTAAGAGTTACTAATGTAACCCATAATTCCTTTGTGAATGACATCATGGTTTATGCTAAAAATGTTAACAACACCAAAAGAAATGAATTAATAACATTTTTAGGTAGCATAGGAATAGAATTTGGCCAGCAGACATGCTCTTATTTGATTGTTGAACAAGGACAGTCAGTCCTCAAGTAATAAAACCTTTGCATCAATGTTCCTTCTATCTCTCCTCTCCCACAAAAAGAACGCTACAAATAATTAAGCACTGATGAAAGCATATCATACAAAGGTACAGTGACCCAAGAATATTAACCAGATTAAGAAAAATATGACAGGTTCAACTCTTCTTTTACAATACATTTGGAGTACCAGTATGGATTCCAACATTTGGGATAAGTGACAGGCCTGAGGGGAAAAATCCACTCCATAGACATTAAAACCCGCAACATTCTAACATCAGCTGGAAATCTCCACAAACATAGTGGTATCGGGAGGGTCTATCTAAGAAGAGATAAAGGAGAAAGGGGATTGAGGTAAATGCTGACAGCATTTGAATTCTGCATAGTCTCTCAGAGAGTAGCTGCTAAACAACAACAGCAAAAATAATATACATTAACTAAAACTTGTAAAGTGTGTCAAGTTTGTAATGTGCTTATGAAATATGCAAATTGCAAAACTTATTTCATAAGCACATTACAAAACTTGACAATGATGTAAATATTGATTAGGAGTTCAATACACAACAAAGTGAAGAAAACAATATGCTATGTGCTAGAAGTGAGGTGGTGACGTTCCTATTCAACCGGACAAGCATACTTCAAAGCAAACCAGGAGGTGAAACTCTCAGCATACCAAAAAAGACAATGAATGAGTATGTTTCTCGATGAATTGAAGAACATACTAATATTGACATAAAGTGAAGCCTCTCTTAGATTCGTGACCGCTAAATCACATCACACTTAGTAAGCTATGCATTTACAATCAGAAAAGAGACAGTGTAACCCTTGGAGTTGCAAGATACAACCGTAAATGTAGATTATGTCATATTTCTGTAGAAGACATCATACATGTAAGAGAAGAGGAATTATATACATTTTTTATATTATTTACATTATTTACATTTGACGGATATTTGTCCTCATTTTGTTTGTTGTTAACACAACGTTTCGGCTGATATACCCTCCAGCCTTCATCAGGTGTCTTGTGGAAATTTCGAACCTGGGTTCTCATTCCTAAGGTATTTTTCGATGTTGTTGTTGTTGTTATTATTATTATTATTGTTCAGAAGTTTTATTTTTATAACGTGCTTTCACTACACTACCGAGCGCAGCTCTGTGTGTCTTGGGTATGTGCTGTCGTTTGCTGTGATGCACTAATGGTTACTGTATTGAAAATGTTTTGCGTAGGATGTTTGCAGTGCCCAGTAGTGCAATTTTCTGTACGTTATATATTCCTGGTGTTTTTGTTATGTATTTGTCTGAATATTTTTTTTATTATACCTAAGGCACCTACTATGATAGGAATTGTTTGTGTTTTTAGATTCCACATTCGAGTTACCTCTATTTCTAGGTCTTTGTATTTTGAAAGTTTTTCCATTTCTGTTATGGAAACGTTGTCATCTGCTGGTATTGATACATCAATTAGAAAGCAATTATTATTATTATTAGTATTAGTATTATTATTATTAATATAGAAAGGATTGAGGTAACTCCTCATGAAGATATAGAGTCAAAATTAAAAGAAAAGTGCCATTTGCTATCTTGTGAACAATATTTCGACATCTCGCGTGTCTTCCACTGGTTCAAAAAATAAATTTCTCAATCTACTTCATATATCAGCCGAAACGTTGTGTTAACAACAAACAAGGTGTGGACAAATATCTGTCAAATGTAAACAAGGTAAATAATGCAAAAAAATGTATCATACATGGTATTTGCAGTTGCCCCAAAATGTCATCAATGGACTACCTCCCTATGCGACATGACGTTGTTACGAAAACAATATTCAACGCCATTTGGAAAAGGAACTGTCCTAGTATAAATATAGAGATTCCCTTTGTTATTAAATACGTACACAAATATCAGCACAAGGAATACTAGTGGAACATTCCAATTAAAATATATGTCAAGTGTAAAGTAATAGGCCGATATTGTTGATTGGAACGAGCAAGGAAAAGTATGTACCGTCATAGAGGTCAGCTGTTCTCCCGATGTGAATATTTCTGAAATTCAAAGAGAAAAAAGATAACTATGGACGACTGCTTCGAAACATCCAGCGTGTATATCCAGCCTACAAATTTACATTTACACCAATAATAATTGGAGCACTTAATTTTGTAAGTAAATGCCTAAGTGTCAGTCTGGAAAAGGCTGGATTTTCAGAAATAGAAAGAAACCAATTTATTCTCTCATTACAAATACAATCTGTAAGAGGAACAGAAAATTATACGAGATTTTACTCAGGTTTAAAATGCGACACTCTTTTCTTTATGTACATTCCAAAGATGGAATATTGTATCTTTGTTAGAAACCCACTCCTTCTTCAGGGGAAGAATATAAAAACTGAAGAAACATACATACATACATAGTCCCTCGATACTTGAAAGTGTGCATAGGGATCTATGAAATAGTTCATTAGGATTAAATGTAGACATGGAGGAGCATGTCTTTTGCCCTCGTAGATATTGCAGACAGAAGTTATCTACGTCTTCCAACACCTTTATAGATGATAAAAATATCCATTGACGTAATGTTATATACAGCATTGTATTGAAACACAGTTTTAATAAACTAGCATTTTCGTGCGTGAATTTGGCTCAGCCAGTACGGTAATTATTCTATTTGCTCTGTTCAGTTTTACATATGCATTTAGTTGTCATGGATTTTAAGCGGGTTTACGTTATCAGCTGAGAATGGCAATCACCTAATAATAATATGGCTACAGTGGCTTAAAAATATGATACGGGAGTCTTTTACTATGCGCAGACATAATTTGTATAAATGAAAGGTGTATATGTATAGACATGTGTATATAATACAGTATTGCTTACAATACTTTACATACATTAAACTGTACTGTATAGCATTGAGTCGCAATGCTTTCAAACCATCAGAAATGTATAAATATATGCATAAACACACAGATACGCACACACGCGCACATACATTTGTATACATACATACACATATACATACATACATACATACATAATACATACATACATACATACATACATATTCTATTTTCACTATTTCTGTGCATCCATTAATTCTATTTTTTCTTTTCATTTTACCACACACTAAATGTCCTTTGCACGAAAAATACTTAACCTGTTTTTGCCTGATATTATTTTAACAAACACATTCGTAAATCGATTGTCAACAGCATTAACGTTACTTGGAACACTGATATTTATTTACTTATTTATTCATTGAGTTGGTAAAAGCTAAACAATGCCGGAAGAATGTTCAAGAATTTACGGCATATTTTGTCCTTGGTGAACGTTTCATCAGCGAGTTGTATTACAAGTAGGCAATACATTTTTCTGCCGCTGATTAATGCACAGCATCAGTTAGTTTACTTGAATTATGTTATGAGAATTTCATTGTGTACAAATAAGTTATTAATATCTATGTGTTTATGCATGCAATATTATAATACATCTAACGAAGTATCTATTTTTCTCGCTATTAATTTTACTTCAAAATATTCTTACACCGAAAAAAATGAATATTTTTTCATGTTTATTGAGTTCTTGTATGAATATTCTTTCAAGAAAGAAGTAGTTTCATTATATTTGCGTGTTATAATAACTAACGTTATTGTTAGATGGAACTATTTTCTATTTAATTGTTAACTTCTGATATATCTCAACGATTTTAAGTGCTGCAACAAAAGTGGTTATTTCATATCTGGCTGAACAAGATATTAATACACACACATATACGCATATTTATATGTATGTGAGTGTGCGTGTTTGTGTTTGTGTGTTTTGTGTTTGTGTGTGTGTGTTGTGTGTGTATGTGTGTGTGTGTGTTTTGTGTGTGTGTGTGTGTGTGTGTGTGTGTGTGTGTGTGTGCGTGTGTACTTATTTGTGCATGTGTGAGAATGCATGTCCACGTGGGATGGGTGCAGTCTTTACGTCATACATTAATTTATCTAATCACAAGCCCTATTGCTTTCTTTATCAAAGTCGCTTCTTGCTCTAATAGACCCAAATCAATATAAAAAGATGTAGCATCTGGAAATTGTACTTGCGGAGAAAATATTTCTTTGTCAATGCAGGCTTTTAAATTTTGCGTCAATATCTTGAAATTTAGATAAATTCCAACGTCATGAGCCTATATATAAAGGCAGAATATGTGTGTATACGTGTATGTATGTATGTATGTATGTATGTATGTATGTATGTATGCATGCATGTATATGTACGTATATAACTCATTCATATTTTGTAGAGGAGAATGATTATAAAATATAAATGAATTCCTTTACTACAGAGTATAAAATATAAATGAGTTCCTTTCTATACATTTCATACACAATTAACGTATCTGCATCCACCTTATCAGAATAAGCTTTATTTTGAGAGAAAGGATATTTATTTAATTATATGATATTCACATAAAGAGGAAGGATTAATGTGTACTTTATAGTCTGCTTTGTTTATCATAAAAGATGAAAATCCTAATGAAATTATAATCTTCAATAATTTAGTTTATAATGAAACCTAAAATGAACTTTGCAAAATGTGTAATAATTAATTTGCATCTCTATGAAATTTTAGTCTGTTTTCAGGTTTCAACCAACCGGGGATAAAAACAAAATTACTTAACAATATATTACTCACTCGATTATATTATTTCAGACACGAAGTTCGACAGTTACAAATACGACACTTGTTATTTGGATTAATATTCTGACAGAAACGAGAGATCCAGATTTTTGAAGATCTAACACAGAAGTTAGAAAATGTTTATAAAATTTAATAGATGAAAGAACGTAAGTAAAACCCTATATAATTCGGGAGATAGACAGTTTAGTAAACGGATATAATGCTCATATTTGGGCTGTGTATATTTTAATGTTATAGTAATCAATAGTGTTTAAGTAATTTATACCAAAACAAGGGGCAGCCAGTAGAGTTATTCAAAATTGTCTGTAAAATAGATTACGTGAAGCAATTATGCTTTTCTGTTCAATCATTTGTCACATTTTAGAGTAGAGTCTGCTAGGCGTTTGCTATAATGCGACCGGCAAGTTGCTGTCATCATGCATTTCTAAATCTCTACCTATGGACGAAAATCAGTCAAAGTAATTCGATCGTTATTTTTCGTACAAAATTCCACACCAACGATATATTCAAAACCTGTATCCCCACATATTGCAGTATAGGAGCTATAATATTTCTCACATTCTATATATAGATCCAACATCTTTACACCTTTTTTTCTCGCTGTCCATTTATTTTGCATACTTTATTATATACTAGCAGTATAGCCCGACGCTGCTCGGGATTTAGCTAGGACTATTAAATGATTAAGTGCTTTATTTCAAACCAAAATAGGTAATATCAACATCAGATTTGAGCGAAATCCATTGAAATTGGTTTGGCTGAAAATGGTTTGCTGGCAATTTGATTGGGAAATCCCATAAGGAATCAGTTTATTGGTTATTTTCACTCATTGACTCTTCTTTTAAATGTTGCATTAGAGATCTGCATAGGAGAAGGTTGATCTGAAGATTTGGATTGGGGATCTGGATTGGAGTAACTTAGGAAAGCTTACCAACAACCTGAACCAAAAGATAAGGGGCCTGTCCCTTCTAGGTTAACTCTAACCCTAACCCTAAACCCTAACCCTAACTCTGACCCTAAAACCGTAACCCTAACCCTAATCCTAATCCTAACCGTAACACCCTAGTGGAAATCGTGCGGGTGTTAATCTGAAAAATTACCAAACCCTTTTTGTGGTCCGAAAAACGGGTTGGTGGGGTGACTGACAAATTGTTACATACGTATTTGTTTCATAGTTGTGAAATATAAACAAAACTCTTTCGCTCCCATAGTAGTATATGTGCATATGTGTGAGAGTGAGAGGGGGGAGAAAGATGAACGATTTAAAATAAATAAATGATTTAAAATAAATATATTTTAATTGTTATGTGAGAAAGTATATATAATCTTATTATAGAATATAGTGTCTTTCAAAAAGATCTTATATTTGAAACTATATCTCATGTTTAAGAAAAAAAATGCATTTTACTCTGTCTTCCTTAGCTACATTTTCTTTCGTAATACGTTGTCTCCCTCTTCCACTTGTTCTTTCCTTTTTTTTTTTTTGTTAGACGCTGTCTTGTTGAGAGAAATTTTTTTCCTGAGCCACTTTGTCTCCCTCTTCCACTTTTTCATTTTTTTTAGACGCTTGGCAAACACTCTGTCACAAACACACTATTTCGTTCTTTCTCTCTCTCTCTTCCTTTCTTTCTCTCTCTCTTTCTTTCTCTCTTTCTTTCTCACTCTCTCTCTCTCTTGCTCTCTCTACTTCACGCGCGTATGCACAGATTTGACTTCGCCATGTCAACAAACTTCAAAATTGGTAAACGTTTATCGATTTTTACAGCTATACGCGGGTGCCTCTGAGAGAAAAAGTTGACAAAAAGACAGATAGGGTCATGAACAATGTCCTCCTAAAATTGGAGCGACATGCGTGCTAATTTGTGGACGTGCATAAACTACATTCACGTACACACACACACACACACACATCCTCTCTTTTATAGATATAGATTAGTTGAAATCACCCATTCAAATATATTTTTGTGTGTATGGGAGTGAGTTCAAGCATACGTATATGTTTGCATTTGTATGTGTGTGCTTGTGTGTATCTGTGCGCAGATATATATATTTGTGTGTGTATGTATATATGCGTGTGTATAAATAAATATATATACATATATATATATATAT
>NC_068983.1:64426320-64427163 GCF_001194135.2 Octopus bimaculoides | reverse complement strand
GAATTTTCTCTATTCCAATAGTCTACATGTTATCAGTCCATCGCTTAAACGATTTATTTAATATTTATTTAATATCTTTGCCTTACAAATAACAATAGAATATGCCGTAATGTGAACAACATATAAATGTGTATTTGTGTTTGTGTGCATATGAGTGTGTGTGTGTGTGTGTGTGTGTGTGTATGTGTGTGTGTGTGTGCGCGTGCAAGTTTGGGCTTCTGTGTGTATCTGTTCTGGTATTCTCTTAATGTTCTAACCATATCAGTGGTAGGACTGCATCCATGCTGGAGCACCGCCTTAACTTATGCATGTGAATACATTCGCACACAAACACACGCACATATATATGTATATAAACATAAATGTATGTCTGTATTTACGCACACACACACACATATATATATATATGTATTCTTACCATACATATATTCCAAGCATCCCACTGTGCACAGAAGTGCGTGTATGTGCATATAGGTCTTTAACTGTTCATTTATACAAACTACTACTACTGATGCTATTTTGGTCACTACTACTGCTGCTGCTGCTGCAGCTTGTGCTACTTCCACCCCTACCACTACAACCAATTAACTACTGCTACTGACACGGACACAGGTCAGTGTCATTTACCATTACCAACAGGGACACTACTACTACTACAACCAACAAAAAATGCCCCCACGTGGACTATTGACACCAGTAAGGAACAATTATGAACTCTATTTAATTTCATTTTATTAAATATGTATTTTTGATAAGGTTCGTTTTTAGAAGAACCGAAACATGTTAAATTAAAATTCATGTTTTATATATTGGCGTTTTCAAACTTCTTTTTTATAAATATAC
>NC_068983.1:64419258-64423111 GCF_001194135.2 Octopus bimaculoides | reverse complement strand
ATATATATATATATATATATATATATATATACACACACATACATACAAACTTATAAATACATACAAACTTCATAATATCAAAGCAGAAGAAGATCGAACCAATTCATCCATCGAATAAAATAGATGGGATAAAGAATCGTGAAACGATTGCTTGTAATGATCTTATGCTATGTTAGCAATTTCACAAAAGACTTTGGTCCTTGAGAAAAGTGCTTAATGTAAATAGACGGACTTGAACGCACTGAATGTAGAGATTATTGTTTCAATAGACTACAAGTGTAATATGAAAGTTACTGAGGATCATCACATCATTTCTGCATGTCATAAATATATTCTCACCAATATGCAGAAGTTGGAAATAGTAAATTTATAGAGGAAATATACTGTGTTTATTTTTTAATGCCATATTAATTCCCTAAATAGTTGGGGATAATTTAAATGTACCAAACATATCCCGTAAGATTGTTCCAGAACATGCAACCACAATATCTGCATCAATTATATATCCACTATTGTTGATATACCATACACTAATATCCGTTTCTAAAATATTTGGAATGATTAATGACTAGCACAAAGGAATTATCCAACTAACAACCGTGAACATAAAAGTCTATGATAATATGTTATAATAAAAACAAGCTATAACAAACTGTAAATCATATAATAAACTTTTGACAGACACCAGAACCTGGATGAAGAAATTACACTCACCATGTAAGAACTGCTGCAGTATGGCCTTAATTTTGGTGGATAAAATTTGACTAACCGTTTTACAAACATCGTGAGGTTGTCCACAAACACCCTATCACAATCTTAATATCTCACGGGCATTTGAGTCAGCAATTGGAAATAACATCCTGTTTGATATTTTGTTTGCCTCTACTTGCCGATCACTACTTCAGTTTGTGAAAGCATCTGTCACCAAGTAGCAGACCCTGACTGTTGGACGACATATTTTGGTGAAAGCAATTTTGTCGTTCGCTACATCAGCAACACTTTCCAATTAATGCTTCACGTCATTCGAGGCCAGTTTAAATTTCCAGAATAGTCAGTGTCCCTAACAAAAGTCAAGTTCACCCGAAATAATGGTACAGTTATTTTCTGAAGTTTTTGCGCAGTGATATCCAACTTGATCTTTTGTAGCTGGCTGGTAATATTCATAACTGCTATTGTTGCGATACATAAGTTTCTGACAGCTTTCACAGATACATGAAATAAGTAACATTTACATTTATAAATATATTACAAACACTCATACGCATATAGGCTCAGAAATACATAGACACACAGACAGGCAGGCAGATAGACTGATAGACAGACAGACAGACAGATAGATAGACAGATAGATAGATAGATAGATAGATAGATAGATAGATAGATAGATATTAGCAAATCTGAAAACCTGTGTACTTGTATCAATGTGAATGCATGTTCACATAACTGATGTATATGGCACTGTTCTTACCATTCTACACATAAAATATATCTGAATATATTTGTATAAATGACGATATTTTCATGTAGGTATCAAATTAGCAATGATACATAGGTTAAATAAACTGCCTTTCTAAACTTTCTTTTGCTTTATTTTTCAAAAGAAACTAAGCATATCCCTTTATACAACCATACATTTGATAGTTTCATGTATACACGAAATGGGAATGCTGTTCACGAGAGAAACCACATTTAAAGTAATATGAATGCAACTATTTGAATACGTGTAATAAGAAATAAGTATTGATTTCATACATATTGTAATTAGTATGTCGAATTTCCGTTTTTCTTATCACTCTTTATGTATTTGGTATTGTGACCTTCGTTCTTTTGACTAAGTGAATACAAAAGGAAATATGTTTGTTTGTGCACCTGATTCTGTATAACGGTGTACTAAATAACATCGAGTTTCAAACGGAAAATGTCATAGTTTGTTTTTCAGCGGTTACTTTCTATCAGTGTATTCGTTGTTTTTATTTTATTTTTAAGTTTTCACTCCTGATGTAAAATCTTTGAATTTGAGAAGGAGAATATTTTTTTTACGTTACGGCATTGATAATGATAAATTACATTTAAAAAAGGATATGTAAATAAGAAAGAAACTATGTTGGAAACTAAATGCCATCTGTAAAGGTAGATATATTATTTTCTTTGGTATTGAAGTGCACATCAAACGTAATGCATTTTTTGTTTATAGTTTTAGATTTATTCTTCGAACTGTAAAATTTGCCTAATTATAATTGATCCTTCCGATACATCGCTATGTTTTATCACTGTTTACATAAAGTTGAGTTTGATAGTATGTCATTTAAATTTTCAGGGTTAATATATGCGATTACATTTTTTTTTTTCCTGCAGAATTTCCTTTTCGCTTATGAAATTTTAGATGACGCTTGAAAGTTGTGGTTAATGATATTTGTGGACATACTTAGTCAATATATTTATTCAACTGAAATTTAAGAGTTGGTGAGTATAGAGAGGGAAAGATGTTTGAGAAGGAGTTTGTATTAGTGAGAAAAGATATGCAAGTCAACTGGCTTGCTAAAACATAAGAAATAGACCCGCTGAAGTAACGCTAGATAGACGGGAAGAACATGTTCAGAATGCTAGTCAGAAGAAGGTAGTAACATCTCCAGTGCACCAGCGTTGCATGTAGTGTGTTTTTGAAATATTCTTTAGAAAGGTACTCACGTATTTGTTATTTTATCAGCCGCGTTCTTCGAGTTAAAAAGAAAAGTATTTAACAGATTAAATCTAATTTATACATATTCCAAATTTGTTAATATTAAAACGTGATAGTAAATTAAAGATGTCATTCTTGGAGAAATCTTAAACAGATTAAACTACATAGAATGTGTCGTGTGAAGAGTCATGGCTATTACAATGTGATTTAGAATGGAGTCAGTACAATTCAGGTAATTGAACAGATAAAACTGTAATGTAGTTACTAAATTATTGAGAAAAGCTTGACTATAAGTGAAGTACCTTTGTGGCCCAGTGGATATTTGTACATCATGTGTGTTACTTATGACTAGAATACTAAATGCAGATGTGTTTGTTAAGTGAAGGGTATACAATAAGTGTTTCTGTTCGAGTAGAATGCGTATTCAATTCAAGGAAGTACATAACTCTTTCGACTAGAGTGATGTTCTGCTTAAATATAGATTGAGTATATGAAAGACAATTGTATGATATCCAATGTATATAGCTCTATGAACATTTGACTCAGTAATAATGTTAACAAACGTATCATCTCATATACTTTCTTATGGAGTTTGTTGTGCAAGTTTATACGAGTAACCTTTCCATGTCTTTTGATATTTGATGAACCTCTTTGCATTTTCAACTCGCACTTCACCTGGGGCCAACTTAGCCGCTAACATTTCGAAAGCTGATGAGCTGCAAGTGAGTGCAGTTGTTGAAACCATCGGAAAAGTATTTTCGGAAATTCCACTGCCTCCTGTAGATGATGCAAATAAAAGCGTCGATACTTATACAACTGTCTTGTAGAATAGCCTATATCGCTCCCCGCAAAGGAAGTTTCTTAATTCTTCTATTAGCCTACATGTACCGTCCGTTGACTGATACATAATAATAATAATAATAATAATAATAATAATAATAATAATAATAATAATAATAATAATAATAATAAAAATAATCTGGACTTGCCCCATGATAAAAACTGGTGGGAACACAAACCACCCCCAGTACTGAAAATAATTGGGAAAATCCGCCTTGCACTTAAGGATATAATTTCAGCTAATGATGTTGATATTACAGATCTCAACCACCTGTACTATGCATCCGCAAGAATCTCAACGATTCTATGTGGTGAAAAGATTAGAAAAAGACA
>NC_068983.1:64416430-64417077 GCF_001194135.2 Octopus bimaculoides | reverse complement strand
CCTCTGGCTTGAAATCAGAAACAGAGGGGTTTATCATAGCAGCCCAAGATCAATGCCTACCTACAAAGAACTACCACGCCAACATATTAAAGAACGGCAGCTCCCCATTATGTCGTATATGCCAACAACAAAATGAGACCATCGATCATTTTGTCTCCATGTGCAGTCTGCTTGCGCCTACAGAGTATCTCAACAGGCATGATAGTGCTGCACAATATATTCACTGGGTAATATGCAAAAACATGGACTTGCCTCATGATAAAAACTGGTGGGAACACAAACCACCCCCAATACTTGAAAATAATCACATTGCACTGCTCTGGATCTTCACCATTCAAACTGACAGAAAGATAGACGCAAATAGGCCAGACATCATACTGAAAGACTTCAGACAAAAATCATGCCTCCTCATTGATATGACTGTCCCAATCGATATAAACGTATCTGTCAAGACCTACCAAAAACTGAGCAAATACAAAGATCTTGAAATAGAAATGAGCAAAATGTGGAATCTGAAGACGAAAATAATACCTATTGTCATAGGTGCCCTGGGAATGACAGCGCAACGGGCTGATTACTACCTAGATCAGATTCCAGGAAACCCCAAAATGGCTGAAGTTAAAAAGATAGTGCTAATGGGAACTGCC
>NC_068983.1:64413219-64416420 GCF_001194135.2 Octopus bimaculoides | reverse complement strand
AAGATAGTGCTAATGGGAACTGCCCATATCCTACGTAAAATACTGTCTATGTGATCTCAAATTTTAAAGCAAACACATAATTTTCTTATGGTTTCTTAAACATTCACTTGAACAAAACTGTACAAATCCAAATATATGGTACCCTAGGCATACCACCTACATGAACTTCTAACTTGTTGTCTCTTGAGGTCTCTGGGTGAGACTTGGATCCAACTTGTACAAATGCAAAACAAAAGTCAAACATAAAATAATAATAATAATAACAATAATAATAATAATAATAATAATAATAATAATAATAATAATAATAACAACAACAACAACAACGAGACGACTAGATATCGTGCTCATCTATAGTGATGAAAAAGAAGTAATGATAATATATTTTGCAATACTAGGCGATTCGAGAGCGAAACGTAAGGAAACAGAAAATATTGAGAAATACCAGCCACTGCGGTACGAGATAGGTAAGTTATTGGACATGAGGAAAATAATTGTGATCCCGGTGGTAATTGGAGAATTAAGAGCAGTTTTTCCAAGGGCTTTGAAAAACATATGAATATTGGTGCTGCTGTCAGGCTGAGGTGATCCAGAAGACAGCATTGTTGGGTACATCTCACATTCTAAGATGAGTATTGTCTCTTTGAGTCACAAGTGAAGGCACTACTTGTAACTTCTGCTGATTTGTTATTACTTGCTTTCACGTAAAGAATGACCGGTAATTAGGAACGATCCGAGAGTATTTCAAAACAACAACAAAAAAGAAAGAAGAAGAAGACGAAGAAGAAGAAGAAGAAGAAGAAGAAGAAGAAGAAGAAGAAGAAGAAGAAGAAGAAGAAGAAGAAGAAGATAGATGAATGTCATGCACGAATAGCTGCACAACTTAACACCTTATTAAATGCCGACCAAGTAACACTAGAGTGATTAACAATGGGTAAGACTGTACTGAGCTTGAAAAATACCGAAAAAGGCAATACGGTAGATAATTACAGGCCTATATTTTACTTGACACTTATATGGAAATTATTGACTGGAATAGTCGCGGAGTCAGTGTACGGTCATCTAGAAAAAATGCACTCCTGTAACATGAGCAGAAGGGTTGCAAGCGTAAGTGCAAAGGTACCAAGAATCAACGCCTGATAGGCAAAACTGTGCTTAGAGACAGCAAGAGGAGGAAAACTTAGACATGTCATGGGTCGATTATCGTAAGGCGTACGATAAGACCCCACATACTTAGATTATGGAATATATGAAACTATTTGCCGTAACAGTTATATCTACATCCAATTCTGTTCAGCATGTCAGTGCTAAGCAGAAAAGGAGTGAAATATTCCTCTGCTGATGGACGAAATATCGCTAAACGTTTCACCTGACGTGCTAGCGATTCTACTAGTTTGCCAACAGCAGCAGCAACATATATCTTTCACAATATAAGAAACAGAAAGTAAGAAGGTCATCTTTAACAAATATATTTCATATGCTTAAACTGTACTGAAATAACGAAGGATTATATATTTACTAGAGTGATAACATGGAGTTATCAGTGTATATTATTGGAAATATATTTTGTATTGTCAACAGAAATGTAAATATAATAGCAGTTGCTTCCTTTGTCCAGAATAAATAAATTAATATTTCAGGTCATGAGTCCTCCGGAATTCGTCTCATTACAATTAAAATTCTGTATATTTCATAACACTTTCTTCGGATATTCTACCTAAAATCATTTTACTTTTGCATTCGTAAAAGTTGTTTTATCAGGTTTACATTCTACTGTTTATCACAACCCTGGTCGCCATTTTAAGGTTTTAATACGTTTGTCATGAACACGCCACTATATTAAGAAAAAGAAGCACTGCGTTATTGGTCACATGAAGCTTACTGTTTTTGCACAACCCCCCAGATATATACACAATGCGTTAGCATCTTTTACTAGTTTCAGCATGGGGATTGCGACCATGCATTGAATATATATAAGTGTGTGAGTTTAAATGTATATGTTAGTCCGTATGTATGTGCCTGAAGGGAGTATATTCATTTGCTATATCTAGTTAATGCGTATGTGAGAACCTATAGCTTTTTATGACTTGGGCTAGCATTGCTTTTCCTCTTTAGCATAAAAGTGCGTTGATATCATAGTAAATTGAAATACATGCATTTCTAGAAGTGGCATTATATGAACGTGGCGTACGTTCAATATACACACTAAACATGGCTGTGTCACCCCAATATCTATATAGTAATATTTAAAGCTTTATGCATGATTGGAGACCCATTCTAAACAAGAAATTCTTCACATTCTTTCGAATGTTTATATAAGATCGTCATGACGTCACACTATATATACAGAAATGCTGAGATGTGTGTGCGTGTGTGTGTGTGTGTGTGTATGTGTGTGTGTGTCCGTGAGCGTGTGTATGTGTTTGCGTGCGTGAAATGAGACCATATAGCCATACAATTATCTGTATGTGTATGCATGTACAAATACTTATTTGACATTATGTAATTGTATTTTGTGAATCTGATTTTATAAATTGTTGATCTTCTACATACATTTTACTTTAGCACGAGGGAAGACGCTCAGATATACTCAAGCAGGTACAAGCTCCAATACATACAAGCATTGTGACATAGACACTTGTGTGAAAAAGCATATAATAAAAGAAGCAAAACGCACTTAATTTATACATATATGTATATTATGCTTGTTTGTCAAACTCACACAGAAACAATATGGACTAAAATTTTCTTAAGAAAATATTTAATTTTAATATCTTCACCAATTTCAATGTCATGATTAGAGAAACGCGAAACCGATCGACTATCATAATATCTATCCTTTAAAATGTATTAAAAATATACAAATTTTGTGCATTTACTTTCTTTTATTATATACTAGCAGAAATACCCGGCGTTGCCCTGGTTAAAGAGAATAATGAAATCTAAAAACGCCGTCTAGACTACGCATCATCTTTATATATAGAGATGTATATACACACACGCACCCAAACACGCGTATATATATCTATATCAATATAAATATATGAAAGTCAATGAAGTTTCGTAAAAGAAGGTGATCATGTACATACTTTCTTGCTGTTGTGATTATAACACCTCGTTGTAAACAATGTTCCTTGTTTTCCCTTGTGGAGCATATACAAATAGGTTTGTTTTGCTGCCCACTCTTGAGCAGCCAACATA
>NC_068983.1:64409323-64412827 GCF_001194135.2 Octopus bimaculoides | reverse complement strand
GAGAAATTCAGGAGGATAGTTCACCGCTTCATTTGTATCTGGAACTGTATCAACAGACTTGTAAGTTTGAAGATTGCCGGGAAGAGAATGCATCAGGTGTTGATTAATTTTTGTAACAGCTACGTTTTTTGGAGCTAATATTGCTCTTTCACATAGCCAATTGTGATTTTGGTAGTTTTGTTTAAAGTTGGGAAAGACTTTGTGTTTGAGGTCATCTACAGAATTAACAACAGAACAAAATGGCCATACTTCTATTTCTTCTGCAACATCGAGAGGCACCTTGCCATCATCAATTGTCAAAATGTCCTGTGCGAATTATTTGGACATTTTGTCGCCGTGTAGCTGAGCTCTCATATTAGTGTTAACAGTGAGGATAGTAACATGATGCCACAGGGTAGAGGACTTTAAGCATGCTTGGACCTCATCTGCTCTAGTGCCTTTTGGAATGACAGGAAGAGTTTGCCTGAAATCACCTGACAACAGAAGCGTAACACCTCCCATTGGAGCGTGACAGTCTCGGATGTCTTTCAGGGCTCTATCTAATGCTTCCAAAGCTCTCTTGTGAGCCATGGTGCATTCATCCCAGGCATTTAGATAACACCTTTTAAGTACCTGCCCCTGATCTGAGCTTTTGGTGATGCTGCATGAAGGCATCTCGGATGCTGCTAAATTTAAATGGAGTTTAAAAGTCGAGTGTACTGTCCTGCCACCGGGTAACAAAGTAGCTGCAATCCCAGAGGAATCCACAGCTACTGCAATGTCCTGATGCTGCCTAACTTCTGCAAGGAGAATCTTTGTTATAAATGTTTTCCCTGTCCCTCCAGGAGCATCGAGGAAGAAGATTCGTCCATCACGTTGGCGTACACTGTTAATAATAGTTGTGTAGGCCTGCAGCTGGTCCGGAAGTAATTTATGCTTGTTTTCAGCAATGTAATTTGAAAGCGCTTGAGTGTCGTAAGATGTTTCACGAATGACAGCAGTGGGAAGGCTATTTGACCCTGACCTGAATGTCTGTGGCAGGCCATATGTGGACAATTCATTACCACCCAGTGTAGCAATTCTGTCTTCAATGTCAATGAGAGTTTTATTGTAAACTTCATTGCTGATACCCTCCATGTCAGGACAGAGCCGTTGAGCTTGCCGGTGAAAGTCTTCAGCCAGGCCGTCCCTGTACTTGAGCCATAGATTTGCAGGATCACACAGTTCGCATGTCTGAAGTAATACTGCAAACAGTGCCCTGAGACTTTTAGGTGATTCTGATAAAGCAGCCTCTCCCAAAGTTGCATCCCATTGTGCACCATCTTCCAACAGTCCTTGTCGATAGCAGGCTTCTCTGTATGCTGTGCAGACATGTCCATGAACGGCTTTTAGGGCCTGGAAAGACGTGGGGCCTCTGACCTCATGCAGCAGTAGGCGGAGGTAGAAGCACTCTTGTTGAGTGGGATGCACTGTATATACTCGTCCAAGGCAAGTATCAAACTTAATGCCAGGGTATCCACAAACGTTTTGACCTGCTTTCCTTGGTCTCCATTTTTTTCCATTCCAAGTGTAGTATGATGGAATCTGTGGATACAGTAAGGTTTGAGCGAATGGATCCAGTTGACAGAGCTTCAAGAATGCAGTGAGTGTGCTATCCCTTGGTTGCTCTGCCAACAGAGAAGCATTAACATCGGTGAAGTAGACTCTTTGACCGTTTTCTATGTGCACTGCAAGCTGTTGAATGGCGGGGTGTCGTTGGTGAAGTGGAAAGCCAAAGATGCGCGAGAAAGCCTCGTTGCTACTTATGTAGCGTCCTACCTGATAGTATGTTACCTCATTCTGACAGTATTGTTGTTGAAGTCCAAACATTGCAGCGTCAGAACCCTTGTTGAGATACTTGCAAACATACTTGATGGACTTAACGGAGTTGCAAGACTCAACGTTGATGTGGGCATTGAAAATCTTTGACAGGAGTGGGCAGTAGGGAACAATCCATCTGTTGTCAACCTCGTGCTGTGCTATATTTGCTGTGAAACCGCCGTTTTGTGGTTTTCTCCGTCTGTATGATGGATACCCATCAGCACCTGTCTGAGTTGCTTGTAGGAACTTCCTTGGAAGCTTTTTTGAACATACGCCATCTTTCAAACATGGTGAGTTAAGGTTGAATCCACGCCCACATGGACCATGCACCATGTTTGCTTTAACTATGTCGTATAGTACCATGTCTAAAGCTGGATCAGGAAGTTCTGCAGAGATTATCTTGTCGATGTCAGTTGATTTGATCTTCGTTGAGAGCCAAAGCAGGATATGAGCATGTGGAAGGCCCCTTTTTGGCCATTCGATTGTGTACATGTCACACTGTGTGGGTCCGAAGATTTGACCTTTTTTGATGAGGTCCATGAGAGTAATTAATTTCAGATGGAAAACTCGGGCGAGGATGTCATGCCTGTCTTTAGGCTTTTGACCGAAGAAGAGTTCGGACTGAATCTCCTTCCACTTGGGATTGCATGTGAAGTAATGAATAAGTCAGGCCTGCCGTAATGGCGGACAAAGGTCATTGCATCCAGTGTTCTTTCATGCATATATCGGGGACTTCCAGTGAATGTGGAAGGCAAGATGCAAAGTCTTCCTATGCTTGTTGGAGCAGCATCATTGTTGATAGTATCTCGGAGATGGATGTAGCTGTCAGAGCGCAATTTTTGTTGATGTGATCTGATGAAACACAATCTCTCTGATTCCATTTTTGCACACATATCAACTGCAAATTGATGAAACAGATCTCGAGACTGGTGGAGGTGATTAGAGGAGTTGTTTCGCGTCATAAATCGGAATGAGTAGAAGTCCATGCAGGATACTTGCTTGTTCAGATATTCATGACGATCTTGTGGATGTTGCTGTCGTATACCGATGTGGTAGCCATCCTCACCGTAAACAAACAGAATTGGATACTGAAGTGTGTCGTATGATCTGTGTGTTTCGGTAATTCGATGGACGGTGGTGTCACCTCGCCTAAGGACAATGTCTCTGGGATTGTGCTGTTCACCGTGAAGGAGTACAGCTATTTTATTGCATGTGGGTGCATTGTAACGGCATGCATGTTCTGTAGATGGTCTTTTCTGAGCATCTATGACAACATTTAAATTAGAAGAAGAAGCTTCTGTTTCTAAGGCATACTTGAAGCTGCGTACGTAGCTGTTTGTCTGGTGCAGCAGGTCTTGAAGTTGCATTATCAATTGAAATTTAGTGCCATTGGAAATGGAGTTTCGTCGGGTGGCTTGTTCATGTAAATTACCTACAAAGTACAGTTGAAGGAATTGAGGTACTTAAATGAGAATGAGATGTAAGAGGACAATGTTTTGGAGATTCCGGTTCGAATTGACATCAGTGTTTTTGTTTCATTTTTGACACGTAATACTTAAATAGTGGAAGAGATATAATACTGCTGTGGACTGGAAGTATGCCATAAGTTAGAAATTGTTTTTGATTAAAACGCAACCGGGACGCTAAGTAAGGCATGTGTAAAAT
>NC_068983.1:64404764-64407478 GCF_001194135.2 Octopus bimaculoides | reverse complement strand
GTGTGTGTGTGTGTGTGTGTGTGTTTGTATGTGTGTGCATGTGTGTGTGCGTGTGTGTGTGTGTGTGTGTGTGTGTGTGTGTTTGTATGTGTGTGCATGTGTATGCATATGTTTTGGTGCTCGTGTGTTTTATGGTTAACACTGAAGCATCTTGTTTTTGTGTACCATGCAAAGATTTCCGAAAAGTATTTGAAGACCTCCAAAAAGAAAAAAAAATAACTATTTAATAAATCTATTCACTTACGGAAAATAAAAGAAAACTTCAACTATCCTTTCAGATATAATTTAAGATCGAGGGATTCTTTTGTCAGTAATTTTACTGCATAACTTCAAGTGTTGCTTTCGCATCTGATTATGAGCATCGTAGCATCAGAAAATTTTTTAAAACTGTGATGTCAAATTTTTTTAACATTACTTCAGAATAGGAGAAGCTTGAATTCAAGAAATGATATCCATTGTTATTTTGTGAATAATGTAAAATATCTGCTATGTAAATTTTCAAAAGCAGTGTCATATAGAAATATTTTCATTGAGAGGTATCTGACATGCTTACATTCATTTATTTTTATTTTTCCATTTCTCTACTTTTCGTAAATTATTTATTATAAAAGATTTTGAGGATGGTGAGCAACTTCTCAGCCTATTTTGAAAGTTTGTGTCATATTTTCAATAAGTGTACCACGTCTCAATTTCATATTTCCTCAAGTCGTTATTATCAATATTTCTTTATTCTTATTGTTATCCTTATAATAATCTACAGTTTTTGAGTGTCAGTGATGCTTTGAGAATTGAGTAAAATTGAATGCAATAACAACCATTGAATAGCGTCATGTGCGCACACGGCACACGTTGGAACAGTGATTTACACTTCTCTATACAGATTTACAAGGTAGTTTCTACAATTGTAGTGTTCTTTCAGCATGTGCTGCTACTGTTGCTGCTCCATACATGTTCCACAGTGTCTGCCTGTTCTCCTTCTCTCATGTACTGTTTCCTATAATAGCTATCGTTGAAGAACTTATCTGTGTCTCACAAACTTAAATCTGAGTTACTTCATGGTTTCTGTTAATAATGACATATGTCAAAGTGATGAGCTATTCAATGAATAGAACCATTCTTCTCACTTCTTGATATTTTGATATATGTTCCATTTGCTCTACTTTCAGGATTAGGATTGAGGCCCATATTCTATACGGATTACAGAGCAAATATAAAAGAACCTGTATTTTGAGATCGACTAAATTGTATTAGAATGCATTAAAGGAAAAATAAAACCTGAAACCAGCTAACAAAATAGAAACGAATGTAAACGGATGGATTGAATTATACCGTTTTTTTTATATATATTATTTTGTACATAATTCTTTGGCTTCTTCATATTCATTGCATGTTTATTTTTTTCTTAACACAAGCAAGCAATAGAATACTCCACTTCTGTGTTAATTTTACAAAATCTCTTGCTAGCACCGTCTTCCCAGTCATCAAATTTCGTTGATATCGAATTTACAAAACTCAGTATAAAACTCTGTTTTCATCTATCATGTATTTGTTTAGACACGCTAAATCGAGTTTAGAATAGCGCCTTCTCCGCTTCTAGTTAAACCTGAAATCATGCATATACTGACTTACAAATGCATGCACACACGCACACGCACACACACACATGAACATTTGTTTAATGTTATGTGTTCATATACATGCAACTGAATTAGTTATATAAATATATACATATACAGTATATTAATTATATAGGCGCAGGAGTGGCTGCATGGTAAGAAGTTTGCTTCTCAACCGCATGGTCCTGGGTACAGTCCCACTGCGTGGCACCTTGTCTAAGTATCTTCTACTTTAACTTGGGGCCGACCCAAACCTTGTGAGTGAATTTGGTAGACGGAAACTGAAAGAAGCCCGTCACATATATGCGTGTGTGTGTGTGTGTGTGTGTATGCGTTTGTGTGTCTGTATTTGTCCCCCCCCCCCACATCATAGATTGATACTGATATTGGTATGTTTATGTCTCCGTAACCTAGCGGTTCGGCAAAAGATACCGATAGAATAAATACTAGGCTTACAGAGAAAAAGTCCTGGGATCGACTTGTTCGACTAGTGGCGGTGCTCTGTACTTAAAAATGCATAAATTTCCATAGAGCAAAGTTCACACCCATATCTACTAAAGGCTAAATCTAGTCCAGCCTTCTTTAAGTTCACATATCTTACTAGATAAAGACGTACTATTAGCTTTATGTCTAAGTCTAAATGATGATAAACGGTTATTAATAGGTTTGTCATATTTATCGAACATTCAATATATATAAAATTACCAATTTCAGTCACAACTGTACATCTGTAAACTGCATTTTCCAATTAAACAGCGACCCAATAACGGGCAATGGGATTTGACTCTGGAATTGCAACTGATGTTATTACTGCAATCAAGATTATTGATATTCCCATCATTGTTATTATTATTATTATCTATATTACTACTACTTCTACTACTACTACTACTACTACTACTACTACTACTACTACTACTACTACTACTACTACTACTACTTATTATTATTATTATTATTATTATTATTATTATCAGCATTTTTATAATTACTGCTATTATCACTACTTCCTTCAACTATAGTATCATTTAAATTAATTTCAGCAACACCGGGTACTGCCTAATATATATGTATATATGTGTGTGTATGTATGTATAT
>NC_068983.1:64403543-64404323 GCF_001194135.2 Octopus bimaculoides | reverse complement strand
ATATATATATATATAACTTATATACATACATATGTAAACATATATACATTTATACATATCTATATTATGTTTTTGTGTGTATATAATTTATGTGAATACATATATTTAGCCATGTGTGCATATACATAGATACAATGACATGTATGCACGAATGGGCATGGGTATAGACATATATATTTGCATCTACGTGTCACAGATTATTTATGTCACATTTGCCTTTAACATTTTTTAAGTCGATATGTACCAGAGGAGTACACTTGCTGAACATAGTAATAAAGGATTTCCAGAAAATATGTTATCACATGCCGATGTTGGAAATATATTATTGTCGGTCCTTCTGGATTTAGCATCTAAAATGACATGTCAAAGGTTTTTTTTTTTTGTGAAGTATGATTCTTCCTATATCGTCCTTTGTGCAATTTATTTAACACCGATACCAACGGAAAAAAAACTTATATGTTTCCCAGAATATGAAGAACCGAATAAAAGTGAGAAGATTGTCCTTCACAAATTTGTTTTATATGCTTATACTGTAACAGAATACTGCAGAAATAAATATTTACTATATTGGTGTCATGGACTATATCTTCTCGCAAATATATAGTGTACAGTCATTGAAACTGAAAATATTGTAAGAAAAACACAGTTGCATTATGTGTAGTTAAATGAATATAACAACTTCATATCACACGATCTCCAATTTCTAAAATAACTATTAACTTTCCTTATATTTTATAATGAAATCTGTTCCAGAAACTTTATATATATATATATATATAT
>NC_068983.1:64401172-64402913 GCF_001194135.2 Octopus bimaculoides | reverse complement strand
TATATATATATATATATATATATATTGCATTCATAAATTCTTCTGTCCAGATTTCATTCTACCATAATTTTTTTTCTATAATTTTTTTTCCGTTTAAAGGTTTTAATAACGTTAACATATCACGATATAAGTAAACGAAACAAGGCATTGTCAGTAGCGTAGGTTACTATTTATGTGTACCATGAATCATGATGATATGATATTTTTAGTTAAAGAAATAATTGTGAATTGTCAGTGGCAGCATCGTACATTTATACATACAAACACATCTGTGCATACACTGGTACAAAAAAGGAGTCATTCTCTCTTACATCACCGGTTTTACTGTTGAATTTCCAAATTGCAACATATGCAAAATACTAGACCTGTAACACCCTTCCTTGTGTAATCAAGCACGAAGCATGGCACGTAAACACGCATATCTATGAAAAATATGTCTGACACAGAAATGTACATGACCACAATATTTTGTGTTTCATACTCGCTGGAGAGAAAGACATCTTGCTGCAATATGCATTTAGAAAGTTGCCCCGTTTTTATTCAGCTGTGACACAGAAAACTCGTTTCATGTCATAGTATTATGATATACAAAGTTTTCTATATTGTATCACGAACTAGGTGTCTCAAAGATGATGGCAAACGTGAAGACAACCCTAATACGCTAAAGCAGGTATTAACGAACCTTGACCAAAACGTAAACGAGTAACTTTATCTTAGGTGACATAAGCTTTCTCAACATCAAATAGCACAAAGAATAATGTACTCACGCTAACATCACTCAATAAACAAATAGAATATCTACTTGAACTCCTTAAATATCAGTTATTTTCCAAACAAGGTAACACTACAGAGGAACTCTGATGTATATATATCGCGGAACTTCAATGCCAACGATTTCCCGATATTTAACACAAAAATATGGTAAGGAGGAAATATTAGTAATACAGCATACAATGAGCATTCGATATTTCTTGCTAATTAAACGACACAAAGAAAATCGAAAATTTATTCAAAAAGAGATACTAAAACGAAATTTAATAGAAAGTCTCTTTGTACAAAACAATGACTGCATACCTAATGATATGTTCTCATTAACTGAAGCTATATGCATTAGGTTAGCGCCAGAGTATAAGACCCAATCATATACATGCGTGCTGCACGATGATGGTATTGAGCTTACTTGCCTCAACCTAGTCTTCTGTCAGGTCCATTTCTTACCGTAAAATGTAATGAAGATAGTATGGTTCAGAGAACTTCATCATATCTCCACAATGTAATAATCTGCGTCACTTTGGGTTTCGCTTCATGCGATATCAATGCACTTTTACCCAGTAATTTCATATAATACATTTTCTTTGACTAATGTATTGTCTTGCAGCAAAAATGTAGTGATCCATGCTTTAATTTATTTTCTCAAAGGGTCGAGTCATAAGCCCAGTGGCTCTCTCTTACGGGGCACTTTAAATAAATCTGCTGCGCCCTATATAACCAACATCGTGATTTTTGATGTCATCTATAAGGTATCCTCGTTTTAACATATGCATGTATGTGTGTATATATATATATATAATTTTTTTCTCCTTGTTTCTCTCCTTATTTTTTCTATGTACCCTTCAGTTGAAGAGCGTAGCTCGAAACGTCAAAGACTTTCTCTATTCCCCAGCGTTAAACTAATACATCCATTTGTTGTTTACACCACCTGTCTTTGTCTTTTGTTTTTTTTCGTAAATTCTCCCATATA
>NC_068983.1:64392286-64400943 GCF_001194135.2 Octopus bimaculoides | reverse complement strand
AATGCATGCCTATATCCACTGAGTATAATGCGATGTGATTTGTCTTCCACTTGTAGCTGACATGTCATATCTGTCTCTTGATTATGCCCCCGCCCGCGATCCTGATTCGTCATCAGTTTAACATGTATTTCACAGCGTTATTGTCACACTAGTACATGTATATTACACACACACACATACACACACACATACACACACACATACACACACACATACACACACACATACACACACACATACACACACACACAGACAAACACACACACACACACTCACAAACACATACACACACATATATATATATGCGTGCATGTGTGTATATTCACACACTAGGTCACATACACACATATATTCAGATACACACACATATATATATATATATATATGCGTGTGTGTGTGTGTATGTGTGTGTGTACTCACACACTTGCTCACATACACACATGCATGCAGATACATACACACACACATACACACACACATACACACACACACACACTATATTCCCCCATTAGAATCACAATAAATTCTCCTCCATCTAATGTCGACTTTCTATGCCATTCTATTCATGCATTGATGAAAACTTAAACTGCACCGAAGTAGATTCATTACCTGTCCATATATCGTATTTCTTAGGATTATCACATATTATAAGAATGGTTTTTCCTTAGTTCTCTTTATCTGTTAACTAAAATTGCATTCCACTTAAAGTTACCGAATTTCTTCTAAATGTTCTGATGTTAACTTGAGGACATATTCCTTTTGTTACATTCCTACTAAATATGTCACCTTCAAACTAAATTCTTTTTAAGTCACTTCAAATAAATATACCTTAGTGCTCTTCAATACATCAATATCTCAGTAAAATTTACAATACACCAACCTAACAGATACAAGTAAATATAGAGTTCAGGATTCTATTGCAAATTGCGTGGGTGATTGTTGTTTGGTGTTGTTCAGTTTTGATTGAAATGGCAAATGATCAAATACTATGATATATAAAGTGAAAGTTTTCTTTGATTCGAAGTACTTAAAATCTACCAAATTATTATCTTTAGCATCCTTTCGTTGCTATAGATGTAAAGCTTTGTTTGAAGTACATATAACTGCTGTTTCTAGCAAAGCGTTTAAAGACTTGGAAATTCTCATCGTCTTGATTATTGGCTTGGCAGTTGATGACCATGGCTAACGATTGCCAATACTAGAAACAAATATAGTACAATATCGCGACTAAGAATTGAAAGAATTGAAACTGTATCATAAAGTACAATACTTAATGCGTAGTAATATTGAAAGGAAATTACACAATATAATCCATACAGTATTCTTAAAACATATCTACAGCTGCTTAATGCAATTTATTTTGTATCAGAATCCTTTATATCATAGACGACAACAAAGTTTTTTTCTGGACGAGAAAGATATGCCATTTAGGGAGTTCAATAGACACGTACTACTTTAATGATACGTATTAAAGTAGTATGTAGAAACATTAACTAAATATCACATTATACATATTTCCAAGCATTTGGAGGGGAAAATATCCAGTGGCTTCAGAAATATAAAATCATGTGGAAACGAGAAGTTTATATATAAATAATAAAAATCTACTATACATAAAAAGAAAGGAAACTTGCACGTATTTATTTTGATTCTTCATTTTTCTCTCATACGCCGAGGTGCTGTGCTGCAGAATCTCTGCAGATAAGTCTCATGCGTGACTATGGAAATCCTGTCTCTTCTATATAGACGTTCTATAAAAGAAAATTAGTATTTATGGCAGACAATGAAGAAAGAGAGAAACATCAAACAAGAACATGAAATCCAACTGTTCCACATGTATGAGTGAATTATTTTACTAGTAACATAGAAACATTTATGTACAGAATGTTTAGTGTTGTTTTCGAGGTTTATGTTATGTTACCATGTACAATGCGAGAAGCTTTAGAAAAACCACTCCTTCTATAAAGAAGCGGTATATAGATTTAATAGTTAAAGTGCTTGTAAAAAGTTCAGTACACAGCATGTTAAAAAGTCTGCTACCCAGTAAAAATGATTGTATACAAACAAATATGTTATATTAGCAACATATATTTGAAAACTGTTCTTCTCGTTTTTTTTTTTTAATAATTATAACTATAATTATAATTATTTTACAATTGTATGAATATAACTATGCTGGAACAAAGCCTTCAAATATCCTAATCGATTATAACAACTCCACTAATTTAATAGGTATTTAATAGATTAAGTATCGCTCATATATTTGTGATAAAAGACATACCAACACACACTCAAATATGCACGCACGCACACACACGCACCTACACGCACAGAAACACATACATATTAAAATGTGTGTACGTGTATATACTTATGAATGTATTAAAGTGTAAACAATAGATATTGGATTGGGAATACACTCTTCATTATATAATTCTACAATTGTTTCATCTACACTTTTCCAATAAGATACTTGTCGAAATAATATTATATAATAAATTAAATATATTACATCGTAGCAATAGTCTTTCAACAATATTGCTAACTGAATATTAAACATGGCTTTTTCAGTGCATAGAATAAGCATTTCAATAAATCCAAAAAAATATATAACAAAATGTTCAACAGACACACACTGAAACTATCGTATCCGACATAACATAATTTATATTCGTACATGTAAATATTAAGGGACTGAATTAAGTAAGTAGTATTAACAATACGTTTGTTAGTAATAAGAATAGAAAAAACCCCAGAAAAACAAAGGTCAAAGTGGTAGGAAATATGCAATACATTTCCCAGTAATGCAAAATTAAAGTTTGTCACTGTATATCCTGAGGGATGTACCATATTCATAATACCATAATAAAACAATAAAACTGTAAAAAGAAAGCTGCATGTCCTTTAAGAAAATAATGTCTCCGTAAAAAACATTGTATGCTAAAGCACTGTCTGGATTCAAGACAATGTATTGATATATATACTGATGTAGCATTTGTAAAGTTGAAGGCGTAACTACGTTGCATCATTCAAAATTATAAACAAAAGTCAAAATACCCCTCCATATTTCTCATGATTCTCAACACTCCTCATGGTTCACGAGACAGAGAGTTCTGTTATCGCATATTGATCCATTATTTATGTCTTAATTTAGTTATTTATTGCTGTGTCTATGGAGTATCATTAAGCCAAGAATCTATGTATTTTTTAAATACTTTTTTGAACTCCTACACAACTTGTATTTGTGGCCTTGTATGCATTTGTTTTCGTTTTTTTTGTTTAGATTATGATATGGAAATGGTGTGTTAAGAATATATTAGACAAAGTGTATATATTCTTCAAAATAAAAATTAATCGAATAAATGGATAGTATACATAAACTTAGTGAGACGATATCTTTGCATCGTTAGTATCATAATACTGATGCAATGAATTCTTATACATATATAATAACATGGTAGTAATAGTTATCTGATAAAATAGCAGTGGAACAAATGTAAAAGTATGTACTATAACGAATTCCTCACTCCATTGTACATGTTAGCATGTATATACAGGCGCGTACGGCGGAGCACTATGTGCAAAGTAAATGGTAGAAGCAGCACTTTAATAATATTAATGAACACCTGACGACGGTCGGCTGCCTAGACGGAACCCTAGACGGAACCCTAGACGGAACCTTAGACATGTAAATGAACAAACATTATTCTTACCGGAAAGCTACCGAGGAAACTGTGTACATCCACAAAAGCGTGTATCACTACACGTGTAATTAGAAACCTAGTTTCAGACGTTAGTAGAAGCATATCTTAGCTTTCAACCAATAGGGTGATCTCCACTACAATGTCACATTGGTGAGGAGGGGTTTTTCCGAGAAGTTAGTATATAAAAAGGAGTTCTCGCCGACACATCCGCACCCGACGAAAATCAGAGAGTGGAAAATAATATATTTCCTCTGTTTAACCTAGAAGTTTCCATCAACTTAGCTAGGATACACCTGTCGTTGATTAAGAAGTATTTCTCAAGGAGCAATTATAAACTTTTCAACCCGCATAATGTCAAAAGTGATACTCCTCTTTAGAGCACATCGCTTTTAGCATAGCATTATACAACACACACAATCATTGCACCTGCACAACCTCTAACTCCAATCCAAAACTGCAAATACCGAAACACTGCCAGTTGTCGTCAAGGAGGATCCTGCCACCCACACAAATCCAATGCAATTATAAGGTACTACAAGAGTATGACGGCAAATGACTTCAAGAGAAGGTACTCGTTACATGTGCATTCTTCTAGACGCAGGCATAGAAAAAATTGCATCTCATTCTCTCACTTATTTTGGAGACTTCTTGAATTCCGGAATGAAACTTCCAACATCGCAGAGAGTATCATCGGTAGACGTCACCTTACGCATCAAGTGCCCTCAATTGCCATCTTTCTCTTCGCGAAAGACTACCAACCTGCTGTGCCTATCAACTAGTGGTACGAAATATCTTTTTTGCTGCTATCCGAGGCACGTCCTCTTGGTGAACTTTAAGCCGTTGGCTGCCGAGAACCATTTATATCCTTGACACAAGTTGAATATATAACTAATGAAGCGGAGGTTAATCAATGTGTACCCACGACGTACTTCGCGAGACTAGTAAAACACTCTCTCTAGAATACTACCCACCTCTACTCTCTATAAGATTTCAGCTAGTCCATTCTTCTAGCCCCCAGAAGTGTCAATGTCTCTCGCCAGAATATTTCCCCCTTTGAGAGTGTCTTCCGCTGCAAGTTAATATTATTTCTATTTATTTATTCTTGTCATCACATCACCCTTTTCGAGATTTTACTCCTAGAGAAGTTTAATATATCTTCCGTTTAGGCACTACTACTAACCGTTCTTTTTGCTTCCTATTACATGTGCTGCTACGACTAGGTACAATTTCTTGTGGCGTTGGGGCATCAAAGGTGTCATAGAACACTTCCATGGGTATCTCGTTTCGTTTTTTTTTGTTTTCGTATATTTATTTTTAGCTGGTTTAAATGCCTTTTGTGTTCCCATTTTTCGCCTCTTATCATACATGACATTTTGCGTATTATTTTCTTTACTACTCCGTCTTCCAAACGTTGACTTTAATTTTTATATATTTTGAAAAGCACCTTCTAACCGATATCTAAAAAACTTTGTCGTATCTTTTGTGTTTTCCCCCTTTTTTTTTTGTCGCTGGTAGCAATTTCTCAAAATTTGACTTTATTTTTCGAGCAAACATGAGTTCCACTGGCGACTTGCGTGAAAAAGTGTTTGGGTTTGATGTTATCCTAAAAGCCCTCAATAATTTTCTCAATTCTGCGTCATCGACTAGCATGTTTCTTCATTTCTTCGGTGCTCTTTTAAATGTATCCACGAATCTTTCCGCGAACCGTTAGGTCTTGGGTGATACGGAGGAATGGTAATATGTTCCAGTGAGTAAATTTTGCCAAAAACCGTTAGGTCTTGGGTGATACGGAGGAATAGTAATATGTTCCATTGAGTAAATTTTGCCAAAATTCTTAAATTACTTCGCAATGAATTGTGTACCGTTATCGGAAAATATGGTATTTAGGACACCATACTTAGCACAAAGTTCATTTAGATGTCGGTCTTCTGCATTTACATATTTCTAGCCATTTATTAAAGCTATTTACCACAATTAGATAATATGATCGGTTTAACGGTCCTGCGAAGTCTATGTGTATTCTGGACATAGAATATCGGTCTTGGACCAAGGTTGAAATTTGTAGGTGGTTATTTCGCTGTTAGATCACACCCTCTGCATTTGTTTACCAACTTTTCGATATCTAGGTCCATTCTTTTCAAGTAAACGTAACTCCTCATAAGCGACTTCATTCTATAAAGTTTTGGATGACCAGCGTGGAATTCCTTTAACATTCGACCTTGTGGCATGCATGACCCTCTGTGCATACTTAAGCACATTATCCTAAATCGAATACAAATTCGAAACTCTGTTATGCTCAGATACGTGTACGTTTTATTTGCTTCTTCTGATCTCACTATCGTTTTCATTTTTATGAGAAACTCGTCCGATTTCGGTGTTCAATCGACCTACTTCACGAGACTACCAAAGCGCTCCCTCCCGACTACTACAGACCACTACACTTTATAAGATTTCGGTTAGTCCATTATTCCAATTCCCCAGGGCTGTCAATGACTCTCACCGCAACAGAACCCAAATATACAACCTTAACACTGGCTGCACCACAGCACTGCCTCAGATCCAAAGGTAAGGTTCCTACAACCTGGTACCTACGCAGACCCAGGCTAACCTTCCAAATATAAGCACCTTCGTCTCCATATATGTGGTTGTCCGCTCAAACGCCCGCACACACACACACACACACACACGCACACACATACACACACAAACGCACATATGAATGTAATATGAATGCAATATTTTTACACACACCACGCGTGCACATCTATGAATGTAATATTTTCATTTATTTCATTCTCCCTCAACACCAAAAAACCTCAATCTTATGACAAGTTCAGCAACGCTGTCGGAACTACATAAGCGCACATGTATTATATTCATACACACAAATACCAAAAGCAGAGATACATATGTACACACCAACATACGCAAACACCTGAAAATGCATACGCACACATACATATATGATCTTCCAGAACAAAAAACGCACACATTCATACGTAATACAGGAATGTAAATACGTACGTGCCTCAATCATCTATACATATACACACCCGTACAAGCATGTAAAACACATTCGCGAACACACACATATACATCACGCAAACACATACACACACACAGAGAGACACACACAAACACGCACACACTAACACACAAAAAGACACGCACACATACACACACACTCATAGAACTGATATAGGCAGCTGTTATAGAGAGCTGAAACATGACCACTTATTCGCGAACGCGAGTAGAAACAAATTGCTGCTATATACCAGAAACCATATGTATAAGCACCGTAGCAAGTATGCCCATACACACTAATTGAGGTGAAGCTGCCAGCTCTCACGGATGCGGCGGGTGACAGGTGCCGATAAACAATACTTCTCAGTATAAGTACAGACTTCGACTCAAAAATATTTTCTTAACGAGCTAATTGTCTAATTGTAAAACCAGTGTCTGCGTGACAGTTTTATCCTCGTATATTGCAAGCTGAGGTGAAAAACAACTATGTCTAGCAGACGAAAATCCTTTACTGAAAATGGTAGAAGTGTGGTCGAATCACGTGTGCTGCGCCCTCAGAACGAGAAATTATGGAGTTCTCTCCCCGATTGCACGTTTGTGTAAACTCTGTAAACATTACATTAACTATTATTATAGTCTAAGGCTATTTCAACTGGGCACGCACGCACGCACGCAGACACACATCCATGTATAAAAACCTATATATGAATAAGTATATATTTATATTTTTGTGTGTGTGCGTGTGTGTGACTGTGTACGCAAGTGCACACCTAGGAGTTGGACAAAATAATGGAAACACCTAGCATCATAGCATCACAATTTTGAAATATCTATAAAACCATCTAAGCTTGTTTATTTTTATCTTTCTAGATGTATTATTAGTTCTGCTTAATATGTTTTGCTAAAATTGCTGTTTCTTTTCAGATATTAGAAAAAGGTAATTAAAATTCATTAAAATGACGGATCTATCGGACTTTCAAGGATGTCAAATTGTTGTTGCTCTTATGGCAGGAGCTAGTGTTATGGAAATAGTCGAAATTGCTGGTGTATCAAGAAGTACTGTCTCGAGAGCAATGACAGCCTTTGGGAAACAGGGAAAAACCTCCTCGTCGAAACAAAACTACGGAAGAATACCAAAACTTTTAGACAGAGACCATCGGGCTATTACACGAATTTTTAGAAAGGATCATTAAAGTACAGCTACCAAAATTCTGTAGAGCTTAATAAACACCTCGAAAACCCAGTTCCCACAAAAACTGTTAGCCGGGAGCTGAACAAAGCTGGATTTTATGGGAGGGCTTCAATCACAAAACCACTATTTTGAAAAACAAACGTTTCAAAGCGTTTAAAGTGGAGTAATAAACATACAGATTTGGTCCCTGGAGCAGTGGAAGAATGTTATTTTCTCGCACGAGTCATCCTTTACTTTATTGCCAACCACCAGCCGAGTACGCGTGTGGAAACAGCCAAAAGAAGCATTTTACTCAGACTGCCTTCTTCCAAATGTTAAACATGGAGGAGGATCTCTGATGATAGGGGTGGGGGCTATATCTTGGAAACCCGCCGGCCCAATGGTTTTCTGTAAGAGCAGAATTAAAAGTCAAGACTATTTAAGCATTTTAGCTGATCAAACTCAGCCTATGCTTACGAGACTGTTTCCGGAAGGAAACGGAATCTTTCAGGATGATAATGCACCTATTCACACAACTAAAGTTGTTACTGAATGACACGACGGACATTCTAGTGACGTTGAACAACTTATCTGGCCACTACAGTCCCCATATCTCAATATTATTGAATATTTATGGTGCATTTTAGACAAACAACTAAGGAGTCGATATCCTCTACCATCATCACTACAAGAACTGGAGACTGTTTTAGCTGAAGAATGGAGAAAAATTCCTTTGGGGACAATTCAAACTTTGTACG
>NC_068983.1:64390528-64391886 GCF_001194135.2 Octopus bimaculoides | reverse complement strand
TATAAACTTCTGTAGAAATACAAACATAGACACACAGACACATACACACACACACACACACACACACACACACAGATGTGCATACACATACATGACTGTAAGTTGTATGCCATACTTTTGTACTTTAGTACTTGAATCTTTCCAACAGATGCAAAAGTTTCAAGGAGATGTTCACACTATATGTGATTTTCGTGAAGTTTGCTTTACATCAGACAGCAAAAGAAATTAAGAATATTGTATACCCGCAAGCCGTGCAATCGACATTGGAAATTTTTCAGATGAGAAAAATAATTCATTTAGAGTAATTATGGAAAAGAGTTGATAATTTTGCTAAAACAAGTATGTCTTCAGAGAAAATGAGAATATGCAATGAAAATATATTATATTATTTTAGGTTGTATAATTGTTTGCTTTCCTTTCACATTTTTATGAAGCGAAATTGAACAATATTCTGAAGACTTTGAATGCAGCAATTTTTTTCTTATTTTTAAGCAATTCATGAAAAATATTATGAATTCATGAGAATACTCTTGTCTTAGATTTACATTACTTTTGAAGGCAGGGCACGGCTGCTAACATTCATATACATATAAATTGATATGTACGTACATACACATACACACATGCACACACATATTCACATACGTAAACATACATACACATACACATACACATATATATGTGGGATTGAGCGTGTGAGAGTGGAGAGTAGTAGTTGAGGACGTTTCTTCAAATATCATGGTAGCTGAATCAGAGATAGACACGTATCTTGCTAATAACATTTATCGAGCTCATCCTTCCCTCAAAATGTACATAACTCTATATCTTCCAGTGAGAATATAAGAAAGCGATAAAGAAAACCCGACACATATACTTCAGCGGTAATTTATTTATTTACTAATTCGGGAGATAGAAAAAGCAAAGTTGAGGTCTGAGACAATGGAACTCATTGGGCAGAGTGCCGGGATTAATGCCGCAAAGCATTCTATCAGGCTTACTAATGAGTCTACCAATTAAACAGCTCTCTTCTGACTTCTTTATCTCTCTCTTTACACACACACACAGACACACACCCACACACACACACCCACACACACACATATGTTAAAGTCTGTCATACCGGCCATGACGAAGGGAAATAGCCCTGAAACTCGAGTAGCCTTTATATATATATATTTATATTTATATATTTATATATTTGATCCTTTATATTGAACACTCAATATTTCATCTACATTCAATACTTTCTTTCATGGTGCCATCCATTTTTATTTTATTTTATTTTATATTGTATATTGTATATCATATTATATATTGTATATTCCATATTCTATACCCCACATTAGTTCTGCAGGAAT
>NC_068983.1:64379664-64389997 GCF_001194135.2 Octopus bimaculoides | reverse complement strand
TTGTGTGTTTGCGTGTGTGTGTGTGTGTTTGAAAAGAAGTGATTGTATAATAGAAAAGAAGAGAAGGAAGAAGGTACAAAAGTATATTTGTCACCCCACCCTTATTAAGTAAACTTAGGTGTGTGGCATTCAAATTTCACTGGGTATCTGGAATATATTTTAACCCAGGATTATTTATTGTATGATTTATCTTGGGTTTAAGAAAAAGCTGTTGGATATGTTCGGTGAGTTGTATGTTTCGGGTCGAGGGATTGGACTGTATCGTTATTAGGAAATGTTAAGCTCTTGGGTTTGAAATGCCTAGAAATCGGATCAAACTGCGTTAAGTATTTCATAAGGTTGGAATTAGGTAAGAATTTTATTTTGAGGGATTATCTGTTTGATTGTAAAATATGGTAGGTTTATTTAATATTTTTTTCAGTTGCGATTGCAAGGAGTTGGCAGAAGCGTTAGCACAACAGACAACACACTTTGCGACATTTTTTTTTTAGTCTTTCCGTTTTTGGGTTGCCTTTCATCCTTTCAGAGGTAACAAAATAAATACCAGTTGATCACTTGTATCGACGTAATCGACTTACCTCCTTCTCAGAAATAGCTTCCCTTGTGTCAAATTTGAAACCGATATTCTTTCAGTTGTAAATAGATCAGTAATTCTAATAGAAATATCTTTAACGACGCTATTTAACATGGCCTGAGATAATCAGAGCGAACATTAGTGTACTATAGATATTCGTTAGGTATAGGGTCCGACGAAAATAAAGAAGAGCTTAAATTCAAGTTTACGTCTCGGACGTGGATATTTTAGTGTTACGTTAAAATGTAATGGCTAAGTTAATTTTAGCGAAAAACTTATGGAGGGTAAATTCTGGCTTTCTTCAATGGCGGTTTAGATAGGAATGTAGTAACTAGAAGAGCGTCATTGCGATAAAGTCCATGAATTGCAGAAAATTATAGACGCCGCTGAAGGAGGAAAAGCCCGACCAGACACACTGACCTGTGATTAGTAGAAAGAACCCATCTTCATAAGAAAATGAAATGAGTGTGTGCGTGTGTATATGTTTATGTGTGTGTAAATGTATGTATTTATTATGTATGCATGATAGAAAGGGAAGTAGTAAAACAGAGAGTGATTGTGTGCACGCCTGTATATATCAAAATTATTTTAAAACGTAAAACAGGGTTCATACATTTGGATACTCCTAAAAATACATCTAGGCGAGATACTATTCTCCTCGCTTAAAACCTAACATAAAATTCACAACGCTTTTGCTATTATGAGAGAGTGACAACATTAAATATAAGATTTGAAAGAACAGCATGTGTGATGTACTTGTTCGTTTCAGAAGTAATACCTCATAATTTATTCCATCTATCCAATATGATGACTAGTTATATTCTCTCACTCCTTCAAATTATTATTTCACCAAACATCAACAAAATATTCTTAGAATTTGGATATTTACATCATATTGTTGCAATTACTTTACTCTATACACTGATGCAAATTTCTAACAAAATATATCAACGGTACCCCTTGGCAACAGTTTAATCTTACATTCTCGTGTTAGCAGCCATTTGAAAGTTAAGGAGATCTTTATTGTTTTATTTATGAATATATTTCAACATCATGATACGATTACTAAATCATTCAGTTGTTTGCAGCGAAATGCTTGACACGTTTTATTGCTGCTTGTAATTTCCTATCCACCAATAGATATATTGCTGCTTGTTGTAATTTCTCACCCACCAGTAGATATAAAATCACAAGCGTAACAGTTACGTCACTTATCCAGGCATAATACATGTAAAACAACATAACATCACGCCATATATCTCATCTTGTGTCAGCGCGTACCCGATGACTTGAGATAAATGTCACTACTACATCTAACTGCTCAAATTACTACATAGAAGTAGCTTCGTCAGTTCGCCTCATATGATATTTATTTGAAAATCTATATTTGTAATCATAAATAAACGAAAGCTCTGTATAACATAGGTATCAGAATTCCACCCACTCTCTCCCCACTTCTCCTCTCTTTCAATATATATTAGTATGCGTATGCGTCTGTGTGCAGGTGCATGTACATATACATGTACGTATGTATGTACTTATGCATGCATGTAAAGTTTTTATATTATACACGCATGCATAAACACACATACATATGGATAGATACATAGACAGACAGATAGCAGGCTAGAGAGATAGAGAGATAGATAGATAGATAGATAGATAGATAGATAGATAGATAGATAGATAGATAGATAGATAGACAGACAGACAGACAGACAGCCAGCCAGACAGACAGACAGACAGACTGACCGACAGATAGATAGATAGATAGATAGATAGATAGATAGATAGATAGATAGATAGATATTAAATAAAAACTTCTTTCATAATGCCGAAACAATTAGATAGAAACTACAAAATTGAGAACAGAACTGCATTTGAGGTTTTAGCATTTATTTCGATATTTTGAGGTTATGGCACCTTTATCTGGATACCTGGAGGAATGAGAGATGGAATACACTGCCTCTCAGACATGTGGGGGAAAATAGTGACAAGATTTCTTTCTCTTTCCTCCTTCACCATAATCTCCTTCCTCCCCTTCTGCTTCGTTTTATCATTTTTCTTCTCTTTCGTCGTCCTTTTCGGTAAGAGCGTCGGATGAAGGGAACTTTACCGTGACAGGTTACAAATATTGTAGTAGCTCCAAAAATCTAGTGGTGATTAACAAATCAAACGAGGTAAAAATTATATATAATATACTAATAACTGAACACATGGATGATATAATGTTCCTAACAAAAGAATGTTTCTTGCTAGCAATCATAAACAAACGATAGCTCTGAATAACCGGTATCAGAATCACTCTCACTCTTTCCTCTTTTCTCCTCTCTTTCAATATATATAAGTATATGTGTGTGTGCCTGTGTGCGTGTGCATGTACATATGCATGTACTTATGTATGTATTTATGCATGCATGTGAAGTTTATATTTTATACACGCATAGACAGACAGACAGGAATTCTTCTTGCTAGCATCATTTAATAAAAGAATGCTTCTTGCTTGTATCATTTAAGAAACCCCACATGGTCAATATTATTCTAATCACTAACGTTAACATCCGTCTTCCAAATATTGTTCTCCGACCTACAGATGCAATTTCTAGTATTTTTCACGCTGACCAAGAAGAGTAAGTGACAATATAATCGCATATTACAAAGAGTATTGAGGGATATGCAAATAAGGCTTAAAAAAGTATGTGAAGAAAACGAAAGTATAAAAAGAAAATAAATGTGGCGTGAATTAATACTGTGTAAAAAAAAACAAACAATATTTTCGTTTATTTTTGTCTGTTGTCAGTAACTACTGTTTCCTACTTGCTTGTATCTAGAAATCATAGGAAATGATAACTGTTCCCCTCAAATTTTGCTTTTGTGACCTGGGTAAAAACATTTTGAAATTACCAATTTACCATTATATTTCAGACAGAATCAGCACTGATTGCTAAAGCAGAAATATCGTTGTTGCAAATATTCTACTCAGTACTACACATTTGCTTGTCAGTTACTTGACCTTAACAACTTGAGCGTGCTTCTTAGTGGCTGGCAATATATGCATTTCTTTTATTACAACCCTCATTGCCTAAATGATCGAGAAAGGAACAAGATGTTGTAACTTTAGCGAAAGTTGCTGCGTAGCAGAAGATATATATATATTTGACATGTCTCCTTCAAACTTCAGATATAATTGTAACTATTTGCGGATCAGACAGGCTAACTTGCAAGTAACATGTATCTAAATTTTGTGCCCAATAAAGACGCTAGATAAGCATTCTATGCAGGCAGCTTTTATGAGGTGTGCGTCTTTCGATGCCCTGCTACAGGAAAATTGACTTTCTCATCCTGATAAAAATTTCGGCCTGACATCTCTTCAGGTGCTACGTAAATTCTGCTCTGCCTTAAGGATGAATTACTATGAGTATGCTAACACAGCTTTATGCACTCTAGTTATGTGATAGGCTTCCTAACATCCCTAATATTATCATCTATGATACACGACCCATAATAAAAACGATTGAGGAAAGAGAATGCCTGTCATTTTCAGCCATTCTTATGGATGGAATATATTTTGACCTCTGATCAGATGTTGCTGTAACTTAAAAGGAATCCAGTTATGGAAATGTGTAGCAGCGAGTTGCATTGAGGTCAACCTAAAGTTCCGTATGGTTAAACTCATCCAATACAACCATCATTGTTTCAATACAACAAGCAGCTATACATTCCAAACTTTTACATAGTATTCCCTTTACATCTTCCTCTACGTTTTCCCGGTGGATGTTCTAATAACAACGCTATTACTTCCCTATTAACAACAACTTTTTCAAAAACAATTATGAAGCACTTGAAGTACTCCACTTACACTATCCCAAGTGGAAATGAATGATGAATATCCATTATTCTGAAGGTACCATATTTGTTGCTGTTCATATCCTGGGTCTCTGATTTTTCGGTAACAGCACTGACAACTCGATGGATTTTGACCAACCGTCACTTGGGTATACAACGGAAGTTTTGGCATAAAGTGCGCGTAACAATGTACCTGGAATCTGAGTCTTATTAACAGCGACCACATCCAAACTAAATGTCAGCTTAGTTCAAGGGAGCTTATTTTCAAATCAACCACTGTGTTTATAGAATCAATTTTCATCACTGGCTTGTAGAACGGAGAAAAACTGTAATCGATTCTTCCTGTCGTGAGGGATTACTTTAAATAACGCTCCAAATTCGTCATTTTATATCAGAATATTTTCAATTCATATGGAAAATCACACTGTAAGATCATCTCTGTTTTCTCTATCGATTATACTAAGAGAAGCTAAGAAAGAATATTCACAAGAAAGTAATAGGGAATAGTGAATCAGCCACTGTTTATTTGTGGCATCATAGGAAATTGAAGAATTAAATGTAGTCCTTAATGCAAATCGTAAGCATATTCAAAAGAGACATTAAAATAATATTCGGAAGCAAGAAATGCACTATATTAATTAAACGTGGAAAGTCATAAACAATTACTAAACATAATTTACGTGATGGTGAAAATGATAAATACTTAAATGAAGTAAATATATGCGACAATACGATGATGATGATGATGATGATGATGATGATGATGATGATGATGATGATGATGATGAGGATGATGAGGATGAGGATGATGAGGATGAGGATGATGATGAGGATGATGATGAGGATGATGATGAGGATGATGATGATGATGATGATGAGGAGGATGAGGAGGAGGAGGAGGAGGAGGAGGACGACGACGACGACGACGACGACGACGACGACGACGACGAGGAAGATGATGATGATGACAACGTTGATAAAAGTTGGACAACCGCAAATATTCTGTTGAATAGCGCATATTTGCTGCCAGTTGCTTGACCTTAGTTTCTTGAGCATGTCCCTTAGAGGCTGACGACATGCGCATCTCTGATCACGAATAAGAGTAGTGGCGAAGCATCATACCCACACGTTGATAAGGACTCTTTGAGATCAGAATAATCTGAAAGGTAGATAACTTAACAAACCGAATACAGGTTTGGCTCTGAGCAATACAACATTGAATTGGGTCAAACATCGGTATTCAGTAGCTGTTCTCAAAAGAGTATACTAACCGAAGTCATGATATGAGGTGACTATTTAAGTTATCGATCATAAAAAATTGAAAGACAAAAAATGGAGACGAAGAGGGGTGAACGACGAAAAGGAGGGGAGAAAGGAGGTCGGGAGATGGCAAATGAAAAGGAAGAGGGGGCAAGAATAAGGAAGAAAAGGGGTGGAGAAGAAGAAAGAAGATGAGGGAGAGAAGGAGGAAGTGAAGGAGGAGGAGAGGGGGAGAAGGACAAAAAGGAGGGGAGAAGGACGAAAAAGGAGGGGAGAAGGACGAAGGGGAGAAGGAGGTGGGGAGATGGAAAATGAGAAGGAAGAGGAGGCAAGAAGGCAAGAATAAGAAAGAGAAGGGGTGTAGAAGTAGGAAGAAGATTAGGAAGAGAAGGAGGAGGTGGAGGACGTGGAGGAGGAGGAGGAGGAGGAGATGTGGTGGTGGAGGAGGAGGAGGATGTGGTGGTGGAGGAGCAGGAAGAGAGGAGAAGAAGAAGAACAAGAAGAAGAAGAAGAAGAAGAAGAAGAAGAAGAAGAAGAAGAAGAAGAAGAAGAAGAAGAAGAAGTAGGAAAAGAAGAGAAAGAATACCAAGAATATGGGAGTGATATGACAGCAGTAGGATGTTAGTGGAATCCTCTTAAATAGTCAAAAGACATAAAGTGACCTGTTGTGGTTGTATTAGTAGTGAATGGAATTGCTCTGAATCAATTCATGAGTAGTGTTTTGGTATAGACTGTTTTTCTCCGTTAACGTAACAAAAGATATTAAAATCTGAGCAATGAACATTCAATATTCAAGCTTAAAAAATGTCATCATAGCACTATAGCTCGCGTGTGGCGAGCTATATCAGCTGGAGTTGTGTGATAATAAAGTGTATCGAAACAAATCTAAATTCCGTGGACTGTAAGGCAAGACTCTCATTTAAAAACACTACACAACACAATAAGCTTTATCTCAACGAATGCATATCCATAGAGTAGAATGCAGCGGATCGTTGTGTGTGAAAGATATTGCCTACTTCTACTCCAATTCACAATGTCTTCTACGTACCGTTGCTGATCGTAGTTTTGAATAAGTAGTAAATCAATATCAATGTGATGTCTTACAGTAAACCTTTTTTAGACTTCGAACAGAAATGTTTGAATCTATAGTTATTAGGAAAATAAATGTATGTTAATCGTGGTGAACAAACATAAAAACATTTGGTGAAAATCCTGTCCCGTATCAACTAATAAAAATGAAGAAATCACTTCTGTGCTGCATGTGCAACAAAGATGTAGCCCATACGAGGCAGCTAGATCAAGTATGTTTGCAACATAAGAACAGACAGTCGTAGCTAGAAATATTGGTTTCAAATTTTGGATTATGACCAGTAATTTAGGCGGTGGGGTTAAGTCAATTACACCGACTCAGTACTCGACTGGTACTATTTTATCGACTCCGAAAGAGTGAAAAGTATGGTCGACCCCGAAAGGATGTAAGGCAAAGTCAACCGCGGCGAAATTTGAAATCAGAATGTAAAAATGGACGAAATGCCCTTAAGTATTTTATCCGGCGTGCTAACGATTCTGCCAGCTAGCAGTTTTCATCGCTAGAAACAATCAGCGCAATATTTTCAACCACTTCAGTATAAATGACAAATATATCTGTGCAAAGACTGCTCTGAAACAATACATCATATTATATCAGAAAGGTCCCCATATTACTCATATCATCTCCGAAAACATACGTCGTGAGAGAATATCGTGGCAAAGCTTACCTACTAAAGTTTAATTGCTGTAAAGAAGGCTGACTGAACTCATAACACGCGATTTGCTTCTAATTTCTTTTCCTTTCTTTCTTTTTTTTATTTTGTTATGATGTATGTGTCAATATGGAAATGATAGAGCATTCAGACAGAACAATACAGGTTCTTCATAACAGAAAGATAAAAGTGCATTAATGATTAATTTCAATATTACAAGAATGAAGTGTAATGAAGCTATAACCAGCCTGAACATATTAGCAATTAAGTCGACCTGGAGGATAATCGAACATATATGATGATAATTAGTGGGTATGGCTGGAAATTGACAAACAGCTTCTGTAATGACGTTAACAAATTTACCACAAAACCGTAAGCAATCTTTACGAGCAATGACATACTGGAGATACCTCTGCCTTAGTGCATGTATCCGTGGAGGCGCAATGGCCCAGTGGTTAGGGCAGTGGACTCTTGGTCATAGGATCACGGTTTCGATTCCCAGACCGGGCGTTGTGAGTGTTTATTGAGCGAAAACACCTAAAGCTCCACGAGGCTCCGGCAGGGGATGGTGGCGAACCCTGCTGTACTCTTTCACCACAACTTTCTCTCACTCTTAGTTCCTGTTTCTGTTGTGCCTGTAATTCAAAGGGTCAGCCTTGTCACACTGTGTCACGCTGAATATACCCGAGAACTACGTTAAGGGTACACGTGTCTGTGGAGTGCTCAGCCACTTGCACGTTAATTTCACGAGCAGGCTGTTCTGTTGATCAGATCAACTGGAACCCTCGACGTCGTAAGTGACGGAGTGCCACCACTGCCTTAGCGCATGTATCCGCATGCCAAGCCTGCCTAATCCTCTTTTCCTCGGTTGATTAAAACAAATGGAGTTTCTGAACAGTGGAACGCTTTACAAAAAGAGCAGGCATTTGCCCCATTTCAGATATGCTACAATGTTTGTCATTGTTTGCACCTCATTTCCGTCCTTCTCGATTTGGAGGTCTGAAACAAAAGGACTTCCTGCCAATTCAAACTGGTCGCTTAACCAACGTATAACTTCACAGTTAGGCAGCATAGCTTGGCCTTTCCACATGCCGAGCTGTAGACTAACTGGATTTTCTTGGTTACTTTTCCATCCTGTCACCATCTTCTACTCCCTTAGGATGGTACCTTCATATGCTTAGTATCTAACATTTTTATGCTGACGTCGTCCGCATATACCGATACTGAGCTTCTACATCTTAGTTCGCTTATTATTGCCTGTGCGAACAACTACTGAATACCGACGTTTGTCCCAATCCAATGTTGTATTGCTCAGAGCCCGACCTGCATCAGCTTTGTTAACTTAAGTCTCTTTCAGACATCTACTACTCTGAAATCACCCCTTTCGTTGCTGGTTATACCCAGGATCAAAAACTTAAGTTTTAATTTAAAGCACACGTTACGTATCCCAAGATCTAGGAATTTCCGAGACAATATAACGATTCCGCCTCGCTGCAGACTTGTAAATGTGTATATCCCTATATAGTAACCTGTCATTGAAAATGTAATTCTGCTTCGGGGCGACACCGGATGAAATGCATTCACGCTGTATATTCAGAGTATGCACAGCCAGAGGGTGCAATATGAGGCGGAGCAATTGTTTTAGTTGTGTGGAAGGAAAGGTATCGAACCCTCGTCCTATTTATGTGCTTCCAAAAGCTGTTCCTCATATATTTTCTTTATATTTCCCTTCACGTATCCTACCCATTTGCGGTATTTGCTTCTTAGGACGTTGTATGTGTTTCGTAATATGTATATAACAGACACCAACATGTCTGTCATGCTGATGTCTGTGTTAGTGATAGTGGAAGTGATGACAATGACGTTGTTTATAGTACTGGTGTAGCTGCAACTAGTGGCCGTGTTGGTACATTGTTAAACTAAGGCATCGTGCACATTTCTCTAGATCTCTGAGGTTTTTTGCTGGTGTTTTTGCATTCTAATTTTCTTTCCTTTAGTACATTTTTGATATTTATACTCTACATCACACCTTCGCCACACGATATGAATTGTTCGAGGTAGTGATGGCCATGGTATTGTATGCTTTGATTTGGAGGAGGCTTCAGGAGCTGTTGTTGTTGATCATGTTGTGGCTGTTGAGGGCGTTGATTTTTACTTGCTTTTGTTCTTATTGCATGTCATTAAGAGTTTTGCTGTTGTACTGATTCCTCCAATGTAGCTGGCATTTCTATCACTTTTGATGTAGTTGCATACTATTATTATAGTTGTTGTGGTTGATACTGTTGATGTTGGTACTGAAGTTAAGGTAGTAGCACTGGTAGTAACCTTCTTTCAGCTGCTGTTTTCTGTTGTTGGTGGTGGCAGAAAGCCTTGTGGTAATTAGTTTTCACACGGATCTTTCTCTTTCAGTCTATGTTGCATCTGCTACCTCTCGAGATATTTAATAGCTCAGGTTTTAATTGTATCAAATTCCTCATCTGTATACAGCGCAGTTTGCTTTTCGGAATCTTTCATATCTAGTATTGTGATGTGGCGTTCGTAAACCACACACATTTCTACCATTCAGAGGTCTACTTCTGGTGGTACGCTTTAACTTTCTATTCATTCCGTCTTTGTTAAATCGGTTTAGGAAGAAACCTTGAACTATTAGTGTGACAATGAGTAGAAAATAAATGAATGTATCCGAGCGCATAAGCGTGCTAGCTAGATTAATCTCTAGCTGTATGCTCCTTCAACATACTTTAACTTTATGTGAAGGAATACGCTGTAATATCTGGTAACGTTTTAGTTGATATGCATCTGTAGAGAATTGATTTCTTTTCAGTTTTCTCCAAAAGTTGTGGGATATTAAGCGTAGCATTTCACCATTTCTCTTTTCTAATTTGTTTATATGTGTGTATGTATGGCTGTA
>NC_068983.1:64379147-64379462 GCF_001194135.2 Octopus bimaculoides | reverse complement strand
CTTCAACATACTTTAACTTTATGTGAAGGAATACGCTGTAATATCTGGTAACATTTTAGTTGATATGCATCTGTAGAGAATTGATTTCTTTTTCAGTTTTCTCCAAAAGTTGTGGGATATTAAGCGTAGCATTTCACCATCTCTCTTTTCTAATTTGTTTATATGTGTGTATGTATGGTTGTATGTATGTATGCATGTATGCATGTAAGTATGTATGTATGCATGCCTGTATGTATGTATGCATGTATGTATGTATGTGTGTGTGTCATTATTCAGTTTAATTCAAGATTTCCTGCCAATACAGAAAGAACCGGT
>NC_068983.1:64370924-64379137 GCF_001194135.2 Octopus bimaculoides | reverse complement strand
TTCGAATTATCTTCCAACTATTTTTACTTTTCCAGTAATTTAAAATTGCCTGACTTTGTCTTTCATTTTACTTAGACGTATCGTTTAATTTCTGGTTTTGAGAAGCTTTATTTCTTAAGATTGATATGTAGGCAGTGTATTACATACCCTAGCGCCCCAATAATTACAGGTATAAACCTGATCTGGGTAGAGTAACTGCAGATTTCTATATAGTTCAGCGAAGGTGTTCTCTTTTTCACTGATCTTCAGCTTTATATTAATATCCGCTGGGCAGCTAATTTCCACAACTGTGCACAGTTTCTCTTCTCCATCCCAAATCATCATATCAGGCATGTTGTGCTTACATTTTATTCAGGTCTTTACTGGGACATTCCACCAGTATTCCTTTTTATTATGAGTGGCTGTGGTTTCTACCATATTGTGGGTGCGTAATTCTTTATCATCGGGATTATTCTTCCAACGGATTTCATTATAGAGTGTCCCAGATACAACGTCATGTCTCATCGCTTGTAATCCCGCCAAGCAGACAGAAGGACCTTCTCCACACTGAGATCCCTTTTTGGTCCTGTTGGACCATTTCCACTTCACCAAGTCAGTGTCTATAACACTTAACATTTTTATAATAGACCTATTTTTCGTCATTGTTCACCAGTCTGTCGAATGAAGGTGAGATGATTTCACGAGAACGAAGAGTAGAACAGATGCCCACTCGAGATTTGCGTAATAGCCAATATATTCATGGAATACTTTGAGAATTTGGCTTGAGGATCAACACCACTAAACCCAGCACAATGGCTACCATATGTTGATGAAACCTTTATACTCTGGCCCCACCAGGAAGCTGTCCAAGTGCTGTTAAATAATATGAACTCAATAAAGCCATACATACAGTTCACAATGGAAAAGAAAAACAGACAATCAGCTGGCATTTCTGGATGTATTAATAACACGCACCAAGTATGGATTCAGGATATCCATATACCGCAAGCCGACCTTTACTGGACGATACCTCAACTTCAATTCCCATCATACATACAGTGAAAAGAGAGGGATTGCTCAGTACCTAAAACAGTATACAAAGAATATAAGTAACGATCGTGATACACACCACGAAGAAAAGATCAAGCTCAATAACGATCTGTTAAGCAACAACTACCCCAAAAGTATACTATCCACTCCAATTATGAAGAAGAAAGAGGATGAGGCCAATAAACTGTCCACAGTCTGTCTACCCTATGTGAAAGGCCTTTCCGCAAAGATACAAAAGATATGCGGCCCATATGACATCAGGACAGTATTCAAGTGTGATACAACACTTCGCAAATATCTCCTTCGAGTAAAACCACCAACAGAAAAGAATATGACCAAAGACTGCGTGTACTCCATCCCATGCAGCTGTGGTAGGTTATACAAAGGCGAAAGATGCCGCCCCCTCAAAATAAGGGTAGACGAACATCGCAAAGATGTGATACAAGGAGATATTGATAAATCGATTATAGCTGATCATGTATGGGAAAATAGAGACCACCTCCCCCCTGTAGGAGGAAGTTAAATTAACAGACAGACGACGCCTCCCCCTGTGGGATGAATTTAAAATAATAGACAGAAAACACCACTGGAAAATACGAAAACTAAAACAAGCAGTACATATGCTAGAACACAACAACCACCTAAGCAGACCGAGTACAGATATGAGTAGTATATGAAAACTGGTATTAAGGAAAGATAGAAAAATATTAGATTTATAAGCCCTAAAATTCATTCCATAATTGCCCACGGGCACATGGCGTAGTGGTTAAGAGCGCGGGCTACTAACTCCAAGATTCCGAATGATCAAGATTCCGAGTTACTTGAACAACAACAACAATAATAATAATAATAATAATAATAATAATCATAATAATAATAACAATAATAATAACAACATCGAAAAATACTTTAGGAAAGAGGACCCAGGTTCGAAATTTCCCCAAGACACCTGATGAAGGCTAGAGGGTAAACCAGCCGAAACGTCTTAACAATAAGCAAGATGAAAACAAATATCCGTTGAATATAAATAATGTAAATAATGTTCCTTCAAAGAGTTCTGTTGCCCTGGACGCAAGAACTTAATGAAATTTCTAGCTGGTTTCTTCTGTCATATTTTTTGGGGGTTCTTTTGTTACTGTTGAGAGGAATTTGGTTCTTTGTAGCTTTGAAGATGACAATAAAGACCAAATTATGTCTCCAGTTATATCTATCCAATGCCAATGAATAACTGGAAAGGATGTTTCAATTTTACATTTTCCTGCATCTGCATGTAATACTAGGTTTGTTGCTAACGACATAAAATTGTCATCAGTTCAAATATGTGGGACATAGTCGAACACGTAAAAAGGCCATGCAATACAGTACACTTTAGAGAAGCATTCCCGCTGTAGACAAAACGGTTTGAATACGCCATAGTCAGTTCAAAGCGTCCTCTGGTCATGAGGATCATTGCATGCACTTTGAAATGGTTATTTTCACAACATGGAAGAGTGGAAACGGAGACAACTCAGAAAAAAAAAATTAGAGACTAGGTTACTCTTATGAAATTACGTTCAAATTTCTCATAACGCTATCCAGTTGTTTTGTGATAGTTAAATACAAACTATGTACGTTAAGCAGTGATTGATATAAATATCAACGCGTTATTAATTCAAATATGTGAACTGGTAAGAAGTTATTTGAACTAGTAATGATTTCTATCGTCACGTCATAGAAAAGCTAAAGGAATAGGTTAATAGTTATAAATTAGCTGGATATTTGTGACGGTTATTATATTTTCGTTCAAAACCAATGGAATTGGATTATCAAATATCTTTTGAACTAATTATCACAGTGTGTATTTTGAGCAATATGATTGGATGTCATTTTCCACTCCAGAATATCAGTAGTTTAGAATCATAATCCATATTTTATGATAATCCTTGATACTTCCACTGTAGAAAAGACAACATTGATTAATTTGTTGAAAAGAATTGTCTGCTTCCATTCAAAAGTGTTTCTCTTTTTAGAAAGCGTTGGATTTCGCTGTATGTTTTACATTAATTATTATCCCCACCAAACATATATTCTAATAATTTGTTTTACGAATTCAACGCTTCATAAGAATCAATTTCAAACAGAATTCCATCTTTACAACCTATCTCTGCATACCTATCAAGTTTAATGTATTCAGCCATTAGACATTATTTAGTTTTATCAATTAATCAAGCAATATATTATCTTCGGTTTACTTTTGGGAATAACATTTTTCATACTAAAGGCTGCATTGTAAATCTCATTTTTTTTTTGTATCAATCATTTTCATTACTTACCTAAGAAAGTATTCAATTGATTATTGTCTTTTTGTACACCACACAGGAATTATATATAACCGAGGAAGTTTTATATTGAATGCCTGTGACGTTTTCGTAGTGCAGGGAATTGGAACAGTGTCACTATTTGTCATCACTATGTGTCTCTAACATGAGACGTCAGGATTGATTCTGTGTAGACAGTTCTATACTTGTGGTATTCCCGAGTCAGATATTTATAATGCAATGTTTCATTTTTATATCTGACATACACTTTTCAATGTAGTATACTGTACGAAATAATGTACCCTACCATTTACAAGGTAGTGCAGATTATTTCGAAAACCACTTATAGACGTCCAGTTGTTCGATCAATAATTTAGCATGTAAGTGACTGCGGAATTTAGAAAAACAGATTTTCCCCTAGCACAAGCGTTACATCCTGTAACAAGGGGGCGAGGAATACCTTTAATGATAGTCACAATCTATTCCACGGACTCTCAGTCAGTTTCCGTCAGACCAAAAGTTTTTAAGCCATGAATTTCCCCAAGGATATAACAGAAGTCACTTCTACAATATTTCAAACAATATGGCCGAACCTGAGACACCAAGATTGCAAAGGAAACTTCTTACCACCCATATTCAGTTTCTTTATTGAGAATATCTAAAGCATTCTATATGTTAAAACAAACCTCAACAATAGACCTGCCAATATTACTTATAATGGTATCCAAATCATCATGGGAAATCATAAAATGACATCCATAACTAAGATATCATAGTTTTTTTATGATTTCGGTTTAGGTGAAACAGATTTTCTAAATATATTATTTCAATTTTTCTGCATTATCATAGTACTTAATACTGGAAGCCCCAAATTTTAACTGTTAATGAGATCACTCAGAAAGTTCCAGATGAAAAGTATTTTCAGTTTTGTCATTTATTTGTCGGAGAGGAAATGTAGTTACCTAAGAATCATCTAAAATAATATATTGAACAAAGAACTATACGTCTCTCAAACTATATACACAAATAATTAGTAATTTATATCAGTAAGACATTCCTTATTGTCAAGGCATACATTAGATACTGTACTTTCAACGGAAAAAATATATTACATCTATGAAAGAAATCGATATATTGTCATGCGTTAAGCGGCTTCGAAGCAAACGATCTCCTAATCAAATGTATTCTCATTATGATATTAGCTCTTCTCTCTTGAATCCACTTTACATTCCTCTCTCACATTCACATTTATTATTCTTATCAATTAAACAACTATGATATTTCTGAATCCGCATTGAAGTCGAACAATCATACACCAGCCTCGGTTGTGTATAATGTGGTGCCTTGGGAAATAGCTCAAGTTTGCTGTTGTCACTTTTTCATTATTATCTAAGTGGTTTATTGTTATACTTCCCTTGTGGATACAGTCTATGATGGAATGTATCATAATATATCACTTTCTCTGTCTGTGAACTTACGCATATATGTGGATTCGTACATATGAAAGTGTGAAAATGAATACTGTCTTTACGTTTAATATTCTGTGACGACTCATTATTATGTACTTGATAACGTAGTCGTTGTCTATTTCGCTAAATCTAGAAGACAAATTAAGATAATAAATCTTTTCTTAAGGAAATGAAATTTAACAGCGTTATGTGTGAAATAATATAGTAAATTTTCTTGCAATTTTTCATAGTTTATTCCGAAATAGAACAGTTATGTGCACATGGTCACAAATCTGGAGAGTGTGAGTTATAAAAACCATTAGCATTACTACATCAGGGAAAGCATTTCGGAATTAAATTACGGAGTTTTCCAAGGTAGGAAACAAAGTGTGTAATAAGTTTAAAAAGAATTGAAACACTTCGATTTTTATTGCATTTTGCATAGGCCTAGGTGGGGTTGTTTTAAGAGAGGTATGGTAAAATCAAATTCCAGCAGCCGTGACTAACCCTATCTTTCGGTAAATCATATATATTCTCCAATGTGTACTTTTGTTCTTAAGATAATAGGATGAGATTAGGAGGAAATTTGGCTTGAATTTATAGTACATCAAGCAGCCATATAACGTCACATTAGATCTAACACAAACGGATTTCAGTTGGCATTGAGAATGTATTTTCCGCATCAATGAATTCATTATATTCCATTCCGCCACTGTTGGGCGTTAGTGTGTAGTTTACAACAATATTGTGCTTAATACAGGCGACATTAGTATGGAGTGTAATAAAATGAATGTTGCCAGTTAAAGTTCTTTTCTTCGTCAGTGATCCTTTATAAAGGTCAGCTTGAAGTAAAGTTTAATTGACAATTAACTACATTAGATTAGGAATGGTAATTGATTAACATGAATGCATATTTCGGAAATTCGATTATGTTTCAGGAAATGTCATTTACCATTGTAAAACAGACCTATAATCGAAATAAGCAGTGGGCTAAAACGTCGAATATTGTCTTTAATAGAACTTTCGATTACACTTAGATTCCTCGTACCGCGGGACATAAGATATATGGATAGAGAATATACTGTGATTTGCTTCAACAAATGTCAAACATCACGCTCTTATACCATGTCCTTAATGTCGCACGTCGTCTGATAACAGAAAAGTGTCCTGTATCTGTGTACTTAGATTGCTTCTTAATATACATATAACGTTTCTTGAAACACTAGCTGCTATTATTGTAGCTCATATTATGTAATTAAATCGTTTACGATGTGTATTAGTAAATATGTTAAGTCTTAGGTTACAGAATCTATAAACTTCAAACATATGTTTGGAGATAAAAAAATGTCATTGCATAAGCAGAGAGTTGTGTTGAGAAACAGAATACATTTATAGTCCAAATACCGCATTCAAACGCGTTATAAATGAAAGCAAAAAGCATATGGATGTTTATGAATGAATGCAAATTATGCAGTGACTGGGCATTTAGTTTTGAGACATATTCTAAATAAATCTTGGTTATATAATATGCATATGTGTGTGTTTGTGTGTGTATGTGTGTGTGTTTGTGTGTGTGTGATTGAGTGTATATATGCCTGTATGTATGCCTGTATGTATGTATGTATGTATGTATGTATATGTGTAATTTCAGGGAATTTTGCACAGCACCTCTCTCAGTTTAGCATAAAATTCTTTCTACATTTTGTGAGGGTTAGACAATGAACCTTGTGGTGTACACCAAGTTGACAACTGCGTGAAATCTTAATGCAAGGGTTGGGAAATATGCAGACAGAGGCGCTGGTGTCACAAGCAAACGTGGAGTTAGCTTCGTCCTGCCCTCTACTCTGAGTTCAACCTGATAATTACAAACAATGTTTTCCAACACGGAGCCCATCAAAAACCACCTGCATACAATATTGCTCCAAGAATTGGTACTTGGCAGACTACATAATTTCCCCGAGAGTGGAATGTGTTACAGGAAAGGAAAATTGAAAAGGTTCGGAAACTAAATTACAACAGGTCAAACAAGAAAACTAGGGAAGGCAAGAAGGAAGCTGTTACAATATATTAGAAAAGGGAAGCCAGATTAATAGAAACATAAAGCTGAAGAGCTTTACCAAGCTGATAAAATACGATATGAAAGCTTTAAGGGACACATAGATGACGTAAAACAAAGTTCATAGCTCTTTCAACAAAACAATACAGCAAGAAAAATCGGAGATTTGCCAATCACTTTGACAGCCTTATAGTACCCTCGAAAAGATTACGCAACAGTCAACCACAAGATTCTTAGATGATGAGATTATTTACAAGTAATTCAATGATGCAATCGAATAAATGAAAGGTTATCAGATAAGAAATGTTGCTCAAGGAGCTGCCTTCCAATTCATATGATGCTCTCAGTTTCATGGATACAAACTTGATCAAGGGATGCACTTCGACACTTGGTGGTAAAAAGGTGTTGCCGAATGGATATAAGACGATATTCAAAGGCATTTGGGAACGACGTTGAGCCTCTGCTGCCTTGTTTTCGTTTTAGGTAGAGGCGGCCTACGTCATTGTTTATGTGGAAATTATGTGTGCTTGTTAGTAGTTTTTGAATCTCATCTAGACTCCAATCAAGCAACCCAAATGTTGGTATGAGTGCTGGTACGGCAAACACATTGTGATCCACTGTTTTATCGAATGCAGGGAGTTCTGAGGTCCAAATTTTCTTTATTCGGTGGAAATATTCTTCAATGACACGTATTTGTTTGTTACAGGTGCCATTGTAAGATATGTTTTCCTCCACCCCTAGACAGATGTAACAGTCCTCGTCAGATATAGAGGAAACAGTCAAATCATTGATGCAGATGTTACTAGCCTGGCTTACATTTCTCCGACTTATCACAAGCATATAAGAGCATTTATCCTGACCAAATTTCAACCCTACATCCTTTGCGAAAGCTGTAACTAAGTCAAGGCTCTTTTTATTCTCATGCATATTCTTTGCACAAAGTTTTAAGTGATCCACAAAGAAACAGCGTGTAATTTTGGTATTTCAATTTACTTGTGAACTAGTGCGTTATCCTTCAGACTTCCTTAACATGAATGACAGAAAGTATAAACAACATCACAGACAGGCTGGTCTCTTCGATTATGCCTTTGTGATGTATGTATGTATAGATTGTTTGAAGTGATGTACAGTTTTATTATTACCATAACAAGGGAAGTCAAGATTTAGACAAAAAACTATTTATTTAGCGATTCAACACGAATGATTTCTTGTAGAAATTGTTACCTTTTCAAATATATATGTGAGTTAGTTGAAAAATCTGAAGTTGAATTCGTTGTATTGGCTTTGTAAATCATGGCGTTTTGGGAATGTTATCTGAGATGAGGTTTGTTATTTTGAATGTGTGTGTGTGTCTGTGTGTCAGTGTACATTATATATATATAT
>NC_068983.1:64363231-64370560 GCF_001194135.2 Octopus bimaculoides | reverse complement strand
TATATATAATGTAAGGGCCATGTACTGCAATAATGTAGGATGCAAGGGTCCACAGCTATTTAACGCCTTGACAACCATCTGAGGGATCTCCATGGAGTAGGGGTAGATGCTTTCAAGAAATAATTGACCTCCTGCAATGCCAGATCTCAGATAAAGCACTATTACAGCAGATAATTCAAAAGAGAGAAGCAGTGTCGAACTCTCTCCTACACCATAGGCTTGGCCAATTAAAAAGTGATTACACTGGCTCCAGCATGGCCACGGCCTTTGGGCTGAAACATACAAAAGAATAAAAGAATAATCGAATAATAGAATGTATGTGTGTGCGTGTGAGTATGTATATATAAATATATGCGTATGTATGCATGTAACCATGGGTGTGGTGAATTGTTAAGCATAGAAAAAGAAAGGACGAAAGAAAGACATACACACATATACACACATATATATTCAAAATGACAAAGAGCCTCTCAACCGCACTCAAAATACGCTCTTATCAAACGCAAGAAAGCAAATTGAACTTTGGACTTGTTATCCTGGTTTCATTTATTTTACAACATTAATTCTTTACGTTCCGAGTTCAAATTCAAAAAGAAATTAATGGAAATTTTACCGATGACTGTGTAAAATTATAAGGCACTAAAAGAGAATGACTCTCCCCTGACACAACATTAATTCTTTTATCTGAATATTCATTTCTGTTACTTTTACAAGCTAATACATTTTGTTAGTGGTGATATATACATCAAAGTCACAGCATGCCTGGTACACAATTTAGATACTTATGAACAGGAGAATCAAAGTGACAGACCTTTTGACTCAGAATGTAGAGATAGGGAATTTAAAGCTACAAGACATTTTCTCTAATCTCTATTATTTTCTCGCGGTAAATTAGCTGGAATAAGGCGTTGAATGGGGACAATGTCTTGCGTTCTGCACTGTGTTTACATATCACTATGATCAACGTGCATGTCTCCTTCAGGAATCTCAATTAAGTGATGGAATTATTCAGAATTTGGACATATGTCTTGCATTATAACACAACGCCTTAGATGTTGAGTTCAAATTATGTTTAGAAACTCATATCCAATAATCCTATTGTTGCACACTATTTAGGGATGCCATTACAGGATCAGAGACAGACTGCGTTACTGGAATCTCTTTGCAAACCAATTGGAATCCGGTCGTCTGAGTTACATAAGGCCATGAATACAGGGTCCTTTCATGACTGAACTTTGTAGAGATTGAACTTAATGCAAGCCAAATAAATCTGGTTAGTGAATGGATCCAATCTTTCAGAAAGCTCACACACCTCTTGTAATAAATTCTACAACATTAAATATTTTCAAATTCAATACGTTTATAATATATTTATAGATTATATTTTCAAAAACAACACGCTATATTTGGATGGTAGCTGAGCAGAAATAATGGTATTATAAATGCAATTAAATTTTATCTTTATTCTAATCCCAAATACTAATAGACTGGGTCATTCATCAAAGGATATTTTTGGTCAACGAATAATTATGTCTCGTTATATGAAAAGCTTCACGGAATATGTAGAAATATTTGCTTTTATACACGTATCAAAAATTCGTTTGAAAGATACACCTTACGATATATGTATATGTGTGTGTAAGAGAGAGAGAGAGAGAGAGAGAGAGAGAGAGAGAGAGAGAGAGAGAGAGAGAGACGGTGTGTGTATGGGTATGCGCGCGCGTTGTTGCGTAATGAATCATTGAATGGTTTAACTGCAACGCCAGTAGACATTACCTCATGGACTGATGAGTAGAAATGAGAAAGCTATCTTCAGCGAAATAGATTACCAGACTGAAAGCAACAAAGGGTATTCGACTAAATGCACTGAAGATCCAGTGGTCAGAATTAAATTCTGGTATGAATTAAATATATCAAGCAAGAACAGGGTCAACCTTATTTTTGTTCATAGATCGTGTTTAGGCATTCTAACACCTGCCTACTAGCACACTTTGGGATTGAAGCCAAAGCACATATTTCTGAAATGAAACACTCCACCTCACAACCCCGTGTAGCGACTAATCTAACCTACACATGAAGACAAATCAAACTTAAACTAATTTATAAAATTATAGGATAGGTAATTAGTATTTCAAATTTTGGCTCATGGCCAGCAATTTCCGGGAAGGAGTAAGTCGATCACATCGACCCCAGTGTTCAAATGGTAGCTTATCTTATCTATCCAGGATGGATGAAAGGCAAGATCGACCTCTGTGGAATTTGAACTCGGAACGTAAAGACGGACAAAATGATGGTAAGCATTTTGCCCAGCGTGCTAAAGATTCTGCCAGCTAACTGCTTGATAGATGAGTTATAATGAATGATAGAAATACTAAATCACCGGATTTAGTCAGCTTTTAGGTGAACAATAAGAACTGTTGTCTCTTACGATAACATATCTTGCTGCATTGAATCTTTACAGTCTTGTAAAGTTCTAATCCAGCCAAATTTGAGTCTCGTTTTCATCATCATAAGAAAAATCATCACCAATGAATTATAGATTATATATTCACAACAGCGCAGTCAGTATTACATACTGTAATATTTACATATATTAAATATGTCCATGACGTTATATTTTCTTAACCCTCATTACTTTAGTATATTGATAAACAATTCAAGTGACCCATAACATAACAATTTTTGCTCATACTATAATATCTAAAATTACTAAGTTAAATATAGTACAAGATGTTTCATAATGAACAAATTCTGGTAGATAATTCTTGATTCCAATTCATAACATTTTGTTTAAATTAAATCGACGCTATAGTATTTTATCCGTTACATATAATTTCCACGGTCACTCAACTATTAAACGTTGAAGATCAACGTTAATTACATAACACTTCCTGGTCCTTGACGGTCTGTAACGTTTGTGGCCATAGAATCTTTATCCAAAATAATCTAATGAAAAATGAATAATTCTGTCATAAGAAAATGAAGCTATCGTCACCATTTTCTGTTCACTTTAAATTTCTAACATTCAACGCGTAAATGAAAATATTGCTTTAATCAGCGATTCAAGATGTAGCGCAGTATTGATAGCCCCAAAGTATATACCTTTCCGTTATGTCCATCTTAACACCATTACAATGTACTAATTTAAGAGTGAAAAAAATATAAACTCACATTAGGATCTGTTATCTAAACAGAGCCAGTGAAATATTCACTTTCAACAACCTAGTTCGAAACACCCCATACTCTCATATACTTCACAACATTACCGAGCTTGTTATATAGGATATTAGTAATATAACTTCTCTTGTGGCGTCATATGTTCTAAAGCCGTCAATTAACAGCAGTATTATCAATTACATCATATCAAAAAAAAACACGGCGACTGCGAAGGTCATCTGAAAAGCTCATAGGCTTTTCAGGCATAATATTCTCATGCAATGTCATCAAATAAGGTATATTGTTGCAGTGCGTGGATCTCATTCGTGAAGAGGCTTCCATCCTGTTGGTCAAAAATGTCATGAACATAAGATATGATGTCATTACATCTGCTATAATGGTTCCCAGCCAAGTAGTTTTCATGTTCAGTTACAGATGATTGTCAGATTGGGCCAAAACAGAAGAATAGTGACGGGTGCAACAAGTACAAAGCCACGGCCAATCATTGTAGCAATTAAAACTTGTATGCTGGAGCACTGATCTGATGAATCAAGTTTCCTTTAGTCAGTTTTCCTGGGTATTTTCGATCTTGAAAGTCTTTCGTAGTACCTCAGCAATTAGGATGGTACTCTCTGTTGATGGTGTGGCCTTTTTAAAGTTAGTCAATAAACACAATGGCTATTACATCTCAAACGTCCCTGCATGAAATTCCTTGGCCTTCTTAGGAGTGGGTGAGGAGAGCGGGGAAGCCAGCAGTCATTCTAGCATAGGACATTTTCGGGGAAACAACTGGATCAAGCTGAAAGAATGTTAGATTTTCGTGTGGTGTGAGGAGCCTGGTGCGCTTTTGTTCTGGTGTCAGAATATGTGGTAACCATCGAGCAGAACTTTTGTCATGTCAAGTTCATTGGAAAGAAAATTCTCAACTCGTGGAATATGCTAATAGCATTGGCAACTGGATTTATGGCGAATCGCCTGTCATCTATCACCGTGTAGTAAATACGATCAATGTATTCTTTGGTGGTGGCATTTGCAGGATGATAAAATATTTGAACTTTCAATTCCCCTCCTAAATTCAGCTGCCTCATTTACACACTTGATAAGGCTGGAGCGTCATCCCTTAATGTAGCAACCATGGCATCATGAATATCTTTGGGCTAAACCCTTTTTTGCAGGTACTTGATGCCAAATCATGATGCCAAATTTTGTCCATTTTCAAGGGAAGTAACTACTAGTTACTCTTGGAGTCTTCTTTGAACAGCCCGATCCCTGTCTGGGAGGAAAGAAACAATGGAGTTAATAAAATGAGGTGAATTTAATGCATGCAAGATTTCACAGTTCTAGCACCACTCTTGTATAATTAGCCAATGAATTGTCAGCCCAACCTCGTATATAATGCATTATTACATTGAAGAAAGTGAAAGTATAACTTAGTCTTCCATGCCAGAATGAGAACAAACCTGTTTTTGAGAATACAACTGTCTCACCCGTATAGATGGATGTATCAGTATATTTACTGCAGGCACTTTAATCTACTACACATTTAAAATTCTAAACATAGATTCTTAAGTAAAAACACAATAATACAGTGCAAAATATTTGAAAGTATGACGATAAAATAGAAATAACTGTAAATCATAAATACAATATTGTTGCATCATGCTAAAATGAGATTTCCTTAACACAGTAGGTTAATTAAAAGAAGCCATGTAACAGCAAACTTAAAACTACTATATTATTTCCTCTGATATTTTCCCTGAAATTTAATCTAAAAGTAATGAATAATGCATACAATCTTGATAAAACAGAACCCGAGAAGATAAGTAGTTATTTCCGTCGGCATCATTTGTATAATGTGGAAAAAGCAACAGAATGAGTACAGAGAAATAAACTTAAATACGTATGGTACAATGCATCATAGCTGAATGAAACGATTAATCTTGTTCACCAAATATTTCCACGCAGAGACATATAGTAATTGTGTATCTCCATGCATACGATGAGTTAACCAATAACTCCCATCCATGTACTCTAAAATATGTTCTGTTTCTGAATGTAACCTCAAACAAAATAAAATGATTAAACAGTGTAAGCCATTCATTCTCTAGACATCTTCTTATATGCTGTTCGAAGTAACATTATTTCTCTCGGTGATCCAGACTACAATTTTGATTACACACCTATATGATGATGTCACAATGCCAGTTCCCTTGATATTCGTTAATCCATTTAGATACATACAAATTTTCTTATTAGATATGTAGAATTATTGCATAATTATAAAGATTTCTCATTAAATCTAAATTATTGGCCCCATAAGCTATGTAGAAATATTTCAAATATGTATCAGGAAAAGCGGTTCTGCAAATTGCATATTCTACTATGAAAAATAAATTCACATGTTTTCCATGAAGTTGATCATGTTTCGTCATATACATTCAGACAAAAATTTCCTTTTGTGATGGAAAAAATAATCAATTATATTAAGTAGAATGCTCAATACAAATGTACAGCAAATTCCATCATAAATTCAATGAAAAACAACGGACAGATTAGTCTCTGGAGTTGCATTCCTTGACAATATACCATAAACAAAAAGAAATGTATAAAATATAGCAGATTTGCAAGCGAATTTCTCCTTAAATGCTTCAGAATATATATTATATTTTACATTCACTGAAATGTTCCTGATGCCTAAAAAGGCTGGCCGTCATTGCTTCAAGAGAGGGAAAATATACTTTATATATTATTCGATCAGAAAGGCAGAAATGATGAGATGAATAGACATCATTTTAGTGTATGTACATGTAAGCATGTAATGTGTATAAGTACAAATATCCATCTATCTATCTATGTACTTGTTTTCCTCATTCTCTCTCTCTCTTTCTCTCTCTCTCTCTCTCTCTCTCTCTCTCTCTCTCTCTCTCTCTCTCTCTCTCTCTCTCTCTCTCCCTCTGTCAAAACAAAATCTATATTTAAATCACTCTGCCCATTTTTTCAGTCTTGAGCTTCTCAGCCATTGTTGGGATTATGCTTTATCTATTACATTTCTGTTTAGTTTAACCCAGTATTCGCCACTTTTCCTGCCATCGTTTTATCACGATCCGTTGCTGTTCGAGTTTTAGCCTGGATTTCAGTTGTTGTACAGCTTATGTTGCTTAATTTCCTTCAAAGGTTTAGATACTATAACTTCTATGTTCTATTTGTCAGCTTCCTTAAGGACTGACAACAGTTTTTCTTTTGTTCGTGTTTTGTGGCTAATTGAGGTAGGTATTTCTGTAGTCCTATGTTGGTTATTTTGTAATAGTTTTCTAGCTGTATAAGGCCTCTACCACTTTCAATACCTTGTATATAAAAAACCTTCTATGTTCAATTTTAGGTGGTGCATTCTAAATCATGTCATTATTTTTCTTGTTTTCCTGTCTATTTTGATTAGTTCATTTAGAGTCCAGTTAAGAATATTGTAGCTGTAAATTATAACTTGGACGGCTTTTCTTTTTCGCATTGAGCTCCGTTTTCAGTATTAATCTGACTCTATATAATTGTCTTATATATATACATATGTGTGTGTGTGTGTGTATGTGTGTATGATTAATAAAAAAAACGAGATAACAAGAAAAGAGACAACGCGAGGACGGGGTACACGCAATGTATTAATTAGACGCTCAGGGAAGGAAAGAAAGGGTGTTTTAGGTTTCCAGGAATGTTCTTCATCAGAAACAGGAGACAAGAGTCAGAGGAAAATTTAAAAGAAAAGGAAGATGGAGGAACAAATCGCGTAAAATACAAATATTTAAATATATATATATATAATAAAAAATACGTAACACGGATTTCAAAGGTGATTGCAGTACGCACGTTTCATGCTACTCCAATTTATTTAAGTAATGCGAGCATTACATTAAATGCAATATGAAGAGCAATCTTCAGCTGCACGAAAATGCAGAAAATTACTGTAGAAAAGACATATTATAAATGTGGCAACATTTCAAATCCAAGTGGGAGAGAGGATACATAAAAATCCAAATGTGAGGAAGAATACATAAATCCATCTTGACATAGCCGAGTCTATCGGGCTAGTAATTGATTCTAGACAAAAGTTTTAACTGTCTCAGATTTTATTGTTTCTTATCTAGTGGTGATAGCATAAGGGACAATTACTTCTAAAGAGAG
>NC_068983.1:64355823-64361214 GCF_001194135.2 Octopus bimaculoides | reverse complement strand
ATATATATGTGTGTGTGTGTGTGTGTGTGTTTGTATGTGTGTATTAATAGCTGCATGCATACGTACATATATATATATATATATATATATATATATAGGTTTTCCCACACTACCGCTTCATAACTGGTGTTGGTGTGCTAACTTCTACGTAACTTAGCGATACGGTAAATAGACCGGTAGCACTTGGCTTTACAAAAAGTAATATATACTGGGTTCGATGGAGTACCCCAACATCGCTGCAGTCTAATGACAGAAAAAGTAAAAGATAAAAGGTAACAGGTTTACTTCTACCACATTTAAATGACTTGACCTGTTCGTTCATAGTTCTAAATTTTTATCGAAATTATAGTATAAAGAAAATTCCCAACCACCCAGTATCTCAATAATTAAAAAAAAAACATCATTCTGTGTAAGGGGATCACTAAGTGAGCTTCTACGCAAACAATTGTCTGTGTGGAACTGGGTTGGGTGAATGTGTGCACGAGTGTGTGTGTTTAAGCGCTTATGTACCCGTCCTCATATTTTTGGAATTTTTTAGAGCTTCTGTTAAGATGATTTTAGGCAACTGTTTGATCTTGTTGCATTCTGACCTCAGTTTCCGCTTAGAGATACGAACTAGATCAATAGACATGCTATCATCTCCTTTATAGTCAAGATTGTCAATGACGTCTGCATCAGCAGCAGCATCTTCCTGCAATAAAGCAACACTGCTATTTACTTTTACCTTCTTTATTCTTTCCTCAGTGATAGAATTTCTTTGAAAACTAAACGCTAAGCGGATTTATGCACTAACAAATAGTGACAGAGTCTGGAAAAGCTTACAAACCTTCTCGTTGAATATAATAATTGCCTAGATATCTGGAGTATTTAACAGCTATACCTGTCCACTGATACATTCGAATGTCTTTTTTCAGTTGTTATAGTTACAACACTTTGCTATTTTTCCCTTCTTTGTCTGCATTTATTTTGAGGCACCTGTCTTATCAGATAAAACTTTTCTTTTAAACCTTATTTGATTCGTTCATTATATACTTCACTCAATCTTCCGTATAATCCCGTCAGATATGGTTGAATAGGGTTAGATTTAATAGATTTAAGAAACTATTTAACTGTTAGCAATTGCATATATAGAACTAGGCTACTGTCGGTTTTTTCTTGTTTTGTTTTTGTTTTTTTTTTCAGTGAATTGCTACTGAATTGTTTCGAATATAATATAGAACCGAGGTAACATGAAAATAGTCCAGGGTAGTATGTAAACGAGCATCTTCCAATAATTCCATAGGTAAACATTCATGAAAACGAAGTGTAAATTAGCAAAAATGTGTTATATAGGAATTACATCTGAGAGAGTGTATACCGACTTTCATATAAGGACTTATTCTATAAAGGCACCGAAAATGTTTACCAAACATTCAGACGAGATGGCGTCAAGAGTTTAATTAAAGAAAATACGCCAGGCCGCATACAAGCGTTGCCAGCCTTAACTAGCTAATTTCATTTTAAAGCTCAAGTTAATTATTTGCCAATGGATGCTATTTGATGGGAGAATATACTGCATATGTCGAAAATGGAAATCAATAAAGCAATTAAAAAATATAAAGCAATGCAAAATAAAATGATTTTGCAGAAAAAAAAAGTTGTGGATCAAGCTAAACGAAATGGAAAATAAAATGTTGGTTCAGACTCTAGTGATAATTGTTTTGATGTTTAGCTTTTTTTCTGTTTTTAAGCTTTAATGTTAGTTTTTAAGAACTAATACTACTTTAAACAGAGAATTAATTGCATTTCAAAATATAGAATTACACAAAACAACCTGAGGACCTGCATACATTGAGTTGAATTAACACTTTTTATTGTGAGATGTGCGTAAATAATCATTATACTAATTATCTTCAAAAACAGAGATAGGAGACAAACAGGTGAGCCATGCATAAGTTTCAAACACAATTAATATTCTAGGACAAGGTTGTGCAATGTAAATGCCTCATCCCCATATACTTTTGCGTTATGGAAAGAAAATATGTTCCAATCTAGAGTTGAAATCGTACTGTCGGTAGCTAGTTTGGATTTTATTGTATACCTTTAAGCCCGACCGACCAACATAGTAGTAAGTTTCAAGATGTTTTTAGACGAGCTTTAGAGTTATTTTTGTAAGGGAAAATGAAGTAAATTACTGCTGGTGTATATTGTATAAGTGCAAATGAAAGGTCATGTAAGCTATAGGAATATTTTAAGCGAAAAGCAGAAAACACCGAAAAAAATGCGTTAAGTATCAATGTCGTATCCACAGTTGGCGACTATGCGCCGATTTAAATGCTCTTTTACAGCGGTGAAATTGGTTATCACAAAGAGCGATTTCTTTATATTTAGTGGCGCTCAGTATCCCAGGAAGAAAATATTGGGGCAACATCGGACACAATAATCACCAGATACTGATTGGGTATGTGAGGTACTGCAGTATTGTTTTTAAAGGTATAAATCAATATGGTGAACGTTTTTTTAACTTTTTTTAGAGAAATAATAGACAGTGTAAACCGCATAATGTCCTTAACTAACTGCAAGTCTATGTCTAAATATCCGACACTATTCGCACCAGTAAGTAATTGGATACTTTTAACACGATTTTCAATGCAGTACAGATAACTGAGTTATTTTAGTTCAAATTGATATTAATTAATCTTACCTAAAACACATACCAATTAGCAGAAAGAGCGAAAAATATAAACAAAAGAATCTACGTTTCATTAATCTAATGAGAGAAAATTTAATTATGCGTTTTTAAAATTTTGTATATAATTTCAGTAATTAGACGAAGGAAAGAAGATGGTAATTGAGTAGCATAGGTGCTAATTATGTTGTAAATTAATGTATCAAATGTTTATATTGAGTTAATATTTTATCAAACAAGTATCATTAAATCTAACGGACACAATACGTGACTGTGCGTTGCTTGCATTATATGCGTTTACATACTTACGTCCAAAACACAAGAAAGTTTCTGTATACCCATAAAGACACACACACGCACGCGACAAACACATACACACATGCATACATATATATATGTGTGTGTCTGTGTGTGTGTGTATGTATGTATTTTTTGTTTCTTTGTGTGTATGGATGTGTACATCTCTTTATATTTTCCATGAAAGTTTGGGAGCGAAGGTCTATGAGTTGAACACTAAGGTCGAAGAGTTGATTAAATACTGTTTCGTCTTTTCGTTCAGCAGTTCAGCATGAATATATCGCAAGTGGCTTCGAATTCAAGAGCATTGATTTACTTCAGGTTATCACAGAATACAATAATCCAAGACACTGTGGTGCATGCATGAATCGAAAGAAAGTACGATGTAAAAAAAATACCATGCCAGAAGGTATGGCTGGGAGATACACAACCCGATTTAAGCTCTGGCAGGTGTGTAATCCAAACTCCTCTTTGCTGACATAATACACGCTGGCTGGTGGGTAAATATTCAAAACAGAGGAACCGTTTGCCCATGTCGTTTAAGCTTGAGGAAACATCTTTGAAATTCTCAAAGGATAAAGTTTACACTCGTTTCAACAAGCAGAATTTGGCTCAGTCGCTTTGTTTGAGTGTAGGTTCATTAGGAAATAAAGGTTCTCTGCATGACAGATACTAAAAAACTGTCATCGGTTTACCACATGCTTGAATTTCCTAAAAATATGTACTCGCTCAAATCCAAGATACATATCCTAAACACATATTCTTTTCAAAAACAACGTATCTTTAGATACACATTTTAATAATAAAAAAAACTAACTGAAAGCAAAACGCGTAAATAATTTAAAAGCAAACACATGCATATATAGATACACGCATGCACCCATGTGCAATAAATGCTTGTGCATATATAAATATATAACATAATATTCATAGTGTGTTCAATATAATAATTACACACTTCAGTCTCTTGTTGATCTAAGTTTCATTCTTTGTCACTTAAGGTTCTGTGACTTCTCCAATATATTTGCAGTTGCGTTTCTTTTTCACCACGTTTTAAAATTTGTCTTACAAATTTTTTTGAAAAGATAAAGTGAGAATCGTCAAAGTTACAATCACATAATCAATATTTGAGCAGCGTCATGCTTGTTTATTCCTGTTGAGTATTGGGGATGCACGCACACAACCACATTCACATTGGAACATACATGCACTTTTAGATATATATAGAAGGGCTCCAAATTTGCTTTAGCATTAAATATCAAGTTGAGTAAAAAGTAAGCAACGTTTTGAAACATGAAATTCATCACAACAGTGCGGAAATTGTATTCATCAAAGTAAGTACCATTATAATCAGTACATTTTTGCCATCGAGTTACAAGTTTGTATATTCTGGTAGCATAAAAATCTGGTGTTCTGGAGCTATGAATTCTTTGAATGCACCTTCAACATTGGTTTGATTTCCGAACTCCTGTCACCGGAAACCATCAAGGTGCTTAAAAAAGTGGTTATCTGTAGGAGAAAGGTCTGGGGAATAAGCTTGGTGGGGAAGAATATCGTAGCCAGGTTCCCTTAACTTCTGGAGCGTCGTTAGTGAAATGTGTGGTCAAGTATTGTCATGAATAAGGATTGGATCTCTTCTGGTGACAAGTCTGGGAAGGAGAAGTAACAGTTTTTCGTTCATTCTGGAAATTACATGGCAATATGTTTCCGCAGTAATGGTTTTTGCAGGTTTTAAGAAGTTATAATGGATGAGTCCAGCAGTACACCACCACAGAGTCACTATAACCTTCTTTTTGAAGAGCTCGGATTTAGGGAAGATTTTCGGCGCTTCATTTTGGTCCAATCACTGTGAATAACGTTCTTTTGGTATCGTACGGAATCCACTTTCCATCGCAAGTGAGGCAGTGTGGTATGTACCTTGCTTCCCAAACATACGGTTGCTGGTTCAGTCACGCTGGGTTGCAAATTGGTGAAATGTCTCTTATTATATGCATGTGTGTGTTTGTGTATATATATATATATGTGTGTGTGTGTGTGTGTGTGTGTGTGTGTGTGTGTATGTATATATATATATATATATATATATATATATACACACACACACACATATATATATATATATACACACACATATATATATATATATATGTATGTATGTATGTATGTATATATTTATGTGTGTCCTTGGGTCTGTGTTTGAAAACACCCATCACTTGACAAACGCTGTTAGAGTGTTTATATCCTCGTAACTTAGCGGTTTAGCAAAAGAACTGATAGACTAAGTATTAGGCAAAGAGTAGGATAATTCCTGGGGTCGATTTTCCTTGATACTGGAGTAAAATAACTGGAACAGGTTAATGCATATATATATATATGTGTGTGTGTGTGTGTGTGTGTGTGTGTGTTTGTGTGTTTGTGTGTGTGTG
>NC_068983.1:64354437-64355813 GCF_001194135.2 Octopus bimaculoides | reverse complement strand
ATATGTGTGTGTGTGTGTGTGTGTGTGTGTGTGTTTGTATGTGTGTGTGTGTGTGTGTGTGTGTGTGTGTATGACAAATTAACTTGGAAATGGATGCGGGGCGTTCAATCATATGATAATATGGATAAAATATATATACATATGTGGATATATACATACATATATGTTCATGCATACATATGCATGTATATATATATATATATGCATATATGTGTACAGGACGTCACAAAACGTAAACAGCATGAAATACGAAGGCAAACTTGGGTATGCGAACAACCAGAGAAGCAAAAGGAAAACAAGACAAGTAACTTAAAGAACGATCTTTCATCAGTTGTCAGCTATCCAGCTACTCGTCATTTCGAGAAATTAACGACAATATGCGTTCGCTACCTTACCTCGTCTGGCCTAACAGCCCACCATGTTTGTTTTCGTTTGGTTTGTTGTATGTCTCCACTGTCCTGTTTTTCTTACCATCTTTGACCCTCTGCAAATCCGAAATTTTATTTTGATTCGCGGGAGCAACTACCTTTCGAGACCTCATATTCTCGTTAATTGCTCGAAATGACGAGAAGATGGACATCCGACAACTGATGAAGAGTCATTCTTTATGTTACTTGTCTTGTTTTCTCTTTGTTTCTCTCGTTGTTCGTATGTGTGTGTCTATATATATGTATATATGTATATATAGTTATGGTTTGCTCTGTTAAGAACGTAGTAGAGCACAGTATAAAGCTCGTCTAGCTTCAGATTCACCCTATGCTATCTAGTAGTAGCATTATATGTGCTTCCAGGTTTGCGTATTGTCTTCTGCCGTGTGTGCATAGAAAATTGAAAAAAAAATGTATCGCTGAGGATTTTTTTAATAGCTACAATAGTTTTTACGAAACGTAGTTCTCCATGTGTGCACGTACTTGATAATGCAACCGTTTCCTTAGTTGTGGTTCCTCAGGTGATATGTAAATATTGTCTTCCTAATTTCAAATTCTTGGCTTCAAGACCATCCTCTCTGTCTGTCATGGCCTGGAGTTAGTAGTAACCACTGAGTTGATCAAAGGCTTGTTACTGAATGACTGTTGGCAAACTGGTTTGAATGCGTAGATGAAGTCAGATGGTGATTCTGCTATTGTTAATGTGGTTGCCATTTCAAAAGGATTGGTATTTGATTATTTTGTACGGTTCATTTTCTTCTTCCTGGTTACACCTGCGATTGTACTTAACTGACCTTCAAGAATCGGCGCGTACATGCACATATATGGTCGTTCAAATAAGCATCTGTATACATACTAACGCTCGGATACATACACACACGCAGACACACACACACACACACACACACACACACACACACACACACACACATATGTGTATATATGTAT
>NC_068983.1:64353568-64354392 GCF_001194135.2 Octopus bimaculoides | reverse complement strand
ATATATATATATATATAAGCCCCACAATACACTACCATGTAACATCCGCCCTGGAACCATTTGCCCTCTAGAAACCCGTTGCAGAAAGTTTAACGTAATTTATAAATGCACCGTCCTCATCAACTTACACAATTCTACAACCATATATATGGGCTCAACTATAACTTTTAAACAGCGATACGCTTCGCATCTCAATTCTTTTAAGTATGAGAAACACAGTAAATCCAGAATCCTGGCCAGTCACATACATCATCTCAAAACATATATCATCTCAAACATTCTATATAGGAACATTCCATATAACTAGACATGATCCATAATAGATTCAGGACTTCCATCCCAGAGTCAAATCTCAGCCAGTAAGCTATGCCTGAAAGAGACATTCCACATATTCAATTATTTATTGCCCACAAGGGGCTAAACATAGAGGGGACAAACAAGGAAAGATAAAGGGATTAAATCAATTACATCGACCCTAGTGATTAACTGGTACTTATTTAATCGATCCCGAAATAATGAAAGGCAAAGTAGACCGCGGCGGAATTTGAGCTCAGAACGTAAGGGCGGACGAAATACCGGTAAGCATTTCGCCCGGCGTGCTAACGCTTCTACCAGCTCGGTGAATTAAATGCCAGCTGAGCAATGTAATTGAATATCCCCCTCTCCCTATATTTCAGGCCTTGTACCTATAGTAGAAAGAATTATTATTACTATTATTATTATTATTATTATTATTATTATTATTATTATTATTATTATTATTAATATTATTATTTAGGCGGCGATGTGGCAGAATCGTTCGCGTGACGGATGAAACTCTTAGC
>NC_068983.1:64347314-64352883 GCF_001194135.2 Octopus bimaculoides | reverse complement strand
ATATATATATATATATATATATATATAAATATATACATATTTGTATATATAAACATACGCATATACACATGCACACAGATTTACTTAATTATACTATGATATCAAATGACAGTAAAACACCATAATCACGTATACACCGCACCCAGATTATTTTGCAAAAGCTATTATATACAGTAAATGTATAATTCTTCTCTTTAGGCAGTGAGGCACTACACAAGATGAGTTTCCGTAGCTAATTTTACATAAGAATGTAGCAACAACCTGTTTTGCATATACGAATTGTTTATTTTTGTGTCCCAATACTAAACTAAACTTATTTCTATAATTGTTATATCAATCTCCTTATATTCTTTTTGAAACATGAAAATAGATTTGTCTCATGAAAATCTATTTGCAATAGATTACGTATATATACCTGAATGCTCAACAACCACTCTACTGATTAAAGTAAAGTATCAAAAGCTCTCAATAATTTTTCTGACACGAAAATGGAGCTTTATAAATTTAGAATATTGAAAAGCTCAATTAATTCAGTTTCGTGAAATATTCATTTACAACTATATGTGGTTTCTACCGGATTGCAGCTTGGACACAGAGAACAGGATAGTTTGTGTATCTTTACAAAAATGATTCTTTTGTGAGTATTATTTTTTTCTATCGAAACACTTTAGAGCAACATAAATTATGCAAATTCTGTGAAAGATAAATGATCTAAACATACATAATATATTCCAGCAACTGGATGCTTAGAGAGGTTTATCTCTCATTGCAAGGCCACCCAATGCGCCTACATTTCTGTGTATGAATTCTAATTAGATGTGTTGTAAATATCAATTATATTCCATGGCGTAATATAGAGGATTGTCTACGTTCTTTCACCCAGTAGTGATTAAAAGAACTGACGGTAATTAGTGCTATCTTAAGCTGGATGTATCACGGAATTAAACTTGAAAGCATACGACTAAACTTTTCACACTTTCCCTTGTAAAAATGATAGGTACTGCAACAGGATGAAATTTTAGAACTTGTGCTCTTAAAAATCCTCTGTCCACAACATTTAAAACATCCATAAAGCAGGGAAAATTGTATTGTCATTTCCTGGATAAATATGTGTCTGACAGACTTTAACAGACTGTTAAAGTCTGTCAGACGAGGCCTGATGAATGCCAATAGGCATGAAAGTACGTACTCGCTTTATATATTTGATTTTCTTTATATATCTGATTCTCTATATTTAATACTCAATATTTCATATATTCAATAAGACATTCATCACTTCATTTCATTTTGCCATTTATATTATATTATATATTTCATATTCTATATCCCACATTAATTGTATAATATAAATAAAACAAAAAACAGAGAGAGTTGGAACTCTTTTAAACAATATATATTTGTGTGTGTGTGTGTGTGTGTGTGTGTGTGTGTTTGTGTGTCTGTGTTTGCCCCCCCCCCCACATCGCTTGACAACCGATGCAGGTGTGTTTACGTTCCCGTAAATTTGCGGTTCGGCAAAAGTCACCGATAGAATAAGTACTAGGCTGACAAAGAATAAGTCTTCGGGTCGATTTGCTCGACTAAAGGCGGTGCTCTAGCATGGCCGCAGTCAAATGACTGAAACAGGTAAAAGAGGAAAAGACTATACACACACACATATGCATGTGTGTGTGTATTTTTTTATTTGTGTTTGTGTATATATGTATTAATGTATGTATTCATATAAATATATATATATGTATCTGTACGTTTGTGCGTGTACATCATGTATTTGTACAAACACAAATCCAGAAACAATCACATACATAACATATTTTAAATTTGTCCAAGCGACCAATGAAAAAACTAATTTATTAGAAGCCATTATGCATAAAAATAGATTAAAATATTTCTAAATCTACAATCCTGTTTTACTTTAAGTTATATTTGCACGTAAAACTACTATTCAAATTTTAAGATATTCTACTTTTTGTTTCGGCTCTATTGGGATCAAGAGATTAGTCATTCGTATGTTGTGTAGCAATAATTCAACAATCAAGGCTTAAGCATGAATATTTCTGTAATTGAAGGAGTCTTCACATAAGCACATTATAAATTGCTGGTCATCAAAAACACATGACGTATTGGAGGAAAGTGGATTTAGCAAAAGAAACAAATATAATACCATTTGTAAAATGAAATACAAAATGAGTGTGAAACTGAAATGATCCAAAACGTTATAAAAACATTTAAAATATAAAAGAAAACAAAGAAGCTAAAGTAGAAGAAGAAGAAGAAGAAGAAGAAGAAGAAGAAGAAGAAGAAGAAGAAGAAGAACAACAACAACAACAACAACAACAACAACAACAACAACAACAGCAACAACAACAACAACAACAACAACAAAAACAACAACAACAAGATCAAGAACAAGAACAAGGAGAGCAGGGAGCGGCGAAGAAGGAGTGAGTGGAGGAGGAGAAGGGGAAAGAGGAGGAGAAGGGGAAGGAAGAGGAGAAGGGGGAATGACGAAGAAGAGGCGAAGGAGTAAGAGAGAGGAACAAGAACAAGGAGGAAGAGGAGAAAAAGATGATGATGATGATGACAACGACAACAACGACGATGGTGGTGAGGATGATTATGATGATGATGATGATCCGCCTCATCATCATCATCATCATTGTGATGAGGATGACAAGGCAAACAGTGAGTACAACAGCCACAACAATAAACAACTTGAGACCAGTAATAGAACACGAAGAGAACAGACACATTGACTTTTGATAATTAGAGGCAAACTGTTTCCGTGGACATTGAATATCAGACAGGATAAGAGAAACTGTGCTGAGTCAAGGAAAATATCCTGGTGTATATATAGCTATACTCATTTATATTTATGATCCCAGTTTCCACATATGTTGTGGATCGGATTTTAAATAATCTGTCCGCAACTTTCTGAACTTCTACAGAGGTATAGTACATATATTTGCTTTATTATTGCTACTAGAAATTTGCATTAAAAAATATATTCTTACGTCTCCATAAATCGGGAAACCAGTGAATCAATTTCACGTTTTCAGGGAATATAATTTTCCTTTAAGCCGAGGAAACGGGGATTAGAATTGAAATGCACATAGAATAAAATGAGCCTGGAAACTGAATAATACGGTAAAACGTTTATTTTGATCAAGATCGAATATTTCCTATGCAAACAGAGAATTAGCTTCGGTGGTATTGTATCGAAACAAATGCTGTTTAACAGCTTTATCCTCTCACTCTTGTCACACAGGTCGTTTTGTAATTTTATCGTTAATTTCAATACTCTAGTTAATGCATGTAATGAAGTTCTTAGGTTTACAAATAATAAGACTAATAACGAAACCTTTTGTTTAAGACAACTAGTAGATCACATAACAATCGCACACAATTATCTCAAAATAAGAAAGAAATATATTTTTTTTTTTTTACTTGCGATCAGGTTAAAATCTAATTCTACTTTATTGTGTCGAAGAATAATCTGACCAAATTAATGAAAGTAATTAATTTAAGTTCATTGAACAATATTGCAAATTACAATACATAATTCCCCCCACCAAAAAAACAAAATCATATATGAGACACAAAATTAACACGATGAATAATGTAAAACTGGTGCAAGAGGTAATAATTAATTTTCATGTGAAGCACAAAGAAGTTATATTCTTTTTCAGACCTTGCTTGAAATGTAATCTGCAAGAAAATCTTCAAAGAGATTCAACGTAAAAAAGCGGTTTGCACTTACATGTTGTTAGAATAGGCAATCAAAACAGATTGGATATTTATCGAAATTACTTTGAAGCCATAGCTCCATATTGCTTATGTTTTCGGACCATCTGATTTTAAGTATACTATGCAAGCACCTGTTGATGAATGATTGTATTTGCTTATTTGACTTAACTGTTGTTCGCCATGTTTCAGCCCCATACAATAACACCGCTTTTACGTTAGTGTTAAATATTCTTATTTTGTTCTTTATTGAAATTACACTTGCGCTCCATACTTTTTTTAACAGGTGGAAAGCGGTCCTTGCCTTACTTATTCTCGTCTTAATATCTTCGTCAGTGCCGCCTGAGAATGTTATCTTACTACCTAAATACGTAAACGCGGTTACATCCTTTAGTTTACCGGTTTCTAGTTTAATATGGAGCTATAACGAATCAAGTTTCGATTAGGGAGAAAATATTTAAGAAACAAGTGGAAGTGGATTGGTAACACAATTAGAAAGGACACACTAAATATATCGAAAAGTGCTTTACAGTGGAATCCGGATGGATATAGAACTCGTGGCGTAGATCAACACAAAAGGATCTAGAGAAAGGGAGACTTCCATGGCAGAGTATAAGTACAGAAGCGAAACATTATGCGACATGGAATTCAGTTATAAGTGGCCTATACTCCGCGTTGGAGGGTTAAAGGCAAGAAAGAAAAGACACTGAAGCCAAATTTGAGAGCGTAATACTCTAAATTTCTCTTCGTTTCAATTGTCACATTAGATCTAATTTCAAGAGACCACTTTCAATTTATATAAACGTTACATTCTTTATTTATCTATTTTTATTTCTTTTGTACTGAATAGATTTTTCATGATTATTTCTTTGAGAGATATTTTCATTTAGATTTGCGTTAACCCTAGATGTGTTCTCGTAGTGATTGTTGGAAAGTACTTTTAATTATATATTTATGACAAAATGGTTTTCAAAAAGACTTGACAATGCCTCAGAGCATTTAAAATTTCACTTTAGTATTGGCTGCTTTAACAATTTTTGTTGTTATTGTTGCATTATCTTCCTCAAAAAAAAGAAAGATATTTATGCTCGTAGCTTACACAGCCTAAATATAATTCATTTAATGTGTACAATATTTTGCACCACATGTTCAGAAACTAACCAAATAAATTCCTTAAAATTTTCCTTTTATTTTTACTAGATGAATTTTGTCGATTGAAGATGATGAACATAGTGCAATACTACATCATTTTGTTTTAAAATTTTCCTTTTATTTTTACTAGATGAATTTTGTCGATTGAAGATGATGAACATGGTACAATACTACATCATTTTGTTTTAAAATTTTCCTTTTATTTTTACTAGATGAATTTTGTCGATTGAAGATGATGAACATGGTGCAATACTACTTCATTTTGTTTTAAAATTTTCCTTTTATTTTTACTAGATGAATTTTGTCGATTGAAGATGATGAACATGGTGCAATACTACATCATTTTGTTTTAAAATTTTCCTTTTATTTTTACTAGATGAATTTTGTCGATTGAAGATGATGAACATGGTGCAATACTACATCATTTTGTTTCTAATTTAAGTTGTTTTAAAGTTATAAACTACCTAACAAGACGAGTCGTTCTTCTTACTTGCTTTAGTATTGGTACATCTGTATGAAATGAACATTAGCTTAATTTAGCTCTAACCTAAATAAATGTGTTCCACTGCATAGAACTTCCTGAGAACATGCAATACACCGTTACACACTGACCTATAGATTGGTGCTATTATTATTATTATTATTATTATTATTATTATTCAGTAGTTTTATT
>NC_068983.1:64345002-64346379 GCF_001194135.2 Octopus bimaculoides | reverse complement strand
ATATGTATGTATGTATATATGTGTGTGTGAGTGTCTGTCTATGTATATATATATATGTGTACATACTTATATATGTATATATATATATATATACATATGTGTGTATCATTCATACATACATATATGTGTGTGTACAATTCTTTATGCACTTACATGTTTGAGTCATTTGACTGCGGCCAGGCTGGATCATGTCTTCAGGGTGAACACATCGACGCCATGGCTTCATTTTGTTAAGCATAATACTTATTTTATCAACTCTCTTTTGCTGAACCGCAACGTTAAGTAAATGTTAGGTAAACACACCAGCACCTGTCGTCAATCGGTAATAAGAAACAAAAGCAGACAAAAGGTCACATACAGATATATATATATATATGTGTGTGTGTGTGTGTGTGTGTGTGTGTGTGTGTGTGCGTACAAGCGTACGAGAACGAAGGACAACTTAGAACGAATGAGAACTTAGAACTAAGATTTACCAAAAGATTCAGATTCAAAGCAGCCTATGCTTGTGTCCGTATGTGTGTATGCATACTTGTATGTGCATATCTATATATATATATATATATATGTATGTGTGTGTGTGCGTGTGTGTGCGTGTGGGTGTGTGTGTTTGTGTGTGTGTGTGTGTGTATGAATGATACAACAGAATGTGACAAGGACGCAAAACATCCAGAAAGTTAAGTGATACAAGAAAGGGACAGACATCCAGATAGGCGATACAAGAAAACAAGGACAGGTCATTCGGAGTTTTCTTTCCTCAGTCGAGATCCAGATTATCCTTGCAATTTCGGATGGTTATTCTCGAGATTGTTCCAATTTCGCCAGCCCCAAAGAAAAACTAAGCGAAGAGCATTAGATTCCTTAGTAGAAAGCAGCGAGTTTATACTAAAACAAGGACGGCAAAAAAAGAACAATGTTAAACAAATACAATAAAAATGATACAACAGGACATAACAACAGATGTCTTTCGACTGACGACGAATTAAGTTAAGCTGGCGTGTGTGGAAATAAGGCCTTCCGGCAGGAATACAGGTTTTCACAGGCACAGGGACGGCCGGCTAAGAAAGAAAGATCAAATTTGGCCGAACACCGTTCACATGGGAAGATAATAGATAGGGGTAGAGGCAGAGGAACAAAATAATTAGGGAGGGGCGAGAAAAGATGACAGGGACACAGTGAAGTGAAAAGTGGAGGGAAAGAAGAGAAAGCAAAGAAATGTGAGTGAGGGGAACGAAAGAATGAACAGTGGAACAAACAAATAAGGGTGAAGGGGCTGATAGACAGAAATAGTCATACAAGATTAAGAAAATTGTATACTTACATATAAGAGACAAGATGTATGTACGCCGCTATATATATATATAGATATATATATAT
>NC_068983.1:64329810-64344466 GCF_001194135.2 Octopus bimaculoides | reverse complement strand
ATATATATATATATATATATATATATATATATATATATACATTATATACATATTTACATACATCCATACATTCATACATTCATACAAACATACATACATGCATACATACATACATATCTTTATTTGCTTATATACAGTATATATAACAAAAACTAATTACCCTTGACAATAGACTAGAAATAATTAAGTTTCAGCATTTCAACACATGAAACCCGAGGGATTGTCTCACATTTTTCTCTCATTTTCCAGGCTTTTGTTTCAAGTGATGTGACTGCAACAAGTGTGGAAATATTTAGTTTCAGTCAGTTGGTTTCATGTGGACATAAACAGTTTTCCACGAATGTAAATGAACATACAGACACATTCAAAAACTCTCATCCAAATATATACGTACATATGTGAGTGAGGGTGCGTGCATGTATTTATATATGTACGTAATTACTTATGTATATAAACACACCAAGTCACACACACATTAAATGTACACGCACACATACATGTACACACACACACACCCACACACACATAACCCACACATATACAAATGTAGCAGATATACAAGCAAGTGAAATTAAGCTACTTCTGCGTTGACTGGAAACAATTATGGACAGTATTATATATGATAATTATTGTCGTAATAACCATTGTACAGCATTATATTCTCTCATTTGGCGTATTACCGATCGCTTTCCTACCAAGAATTGAGATAAACCACGCAATCAAATTTATAGTTATATTTTTCGAAAAGAAAAACAAACGGCAGAACAGCCTAAAACGATTTTCATGAGAGGACATAATGTGTGAATGGGATCATGTCGCAAGCTATCCTATCAGTAATGCTAACCATTACCTTTCCACCTGTCACGTATCCTAGGCAATTCATGACTTTAACGAGCAAGAACAGATGAAAGGCTAAGGTGCCGTCGGTGGTATTTAAATTAGGAACGTAGAGAAATAGAATGAACCGGGTTTGATATTCTGTACGATTGTTTTTTTTAATGAACATACGCACCTTTTGCATCATGCGATAAACTTCTTTATAAGTATCGTGGTTTTGTTTAAAGTACAGTAAAATACAGTTCTACACTGTAATACGATGTGTTTGTGTGTAAACTAAGTTTCGTTTCATAAGCTCATAATTGACCCTGAAGAAGTCCTACATCATATAATTAGAATATACCTTTCTTAGCATTTGACCAAATACTTAGAACCTCGGATCAAGAACGTGATACGATTGAAACATATATGTATTAGTTTAGTTTTTATAGGGCTTTACAACTTGTAATCAATATATTTGTACTGGTGTGCTTTTTTAAGATAAATTTTCATCATTTTATTACATGCAAATAAATTATTTATACACCCATTTTCTCTCCATTTTCTTTCCCTTCAATATATATACATATATATATATATATATATATATGTATATATATATATATATATATATAGAGGGAGAGAGAGAGAGAGAGAGAGAGTGTGTGTGTGTGAGAGAGAGAGAGAGAGATGCGCATATATACATATGCACACATACACACACATATACATATATGCATATATATATATATATATGTATGTATGTATATATATTATATGTCTGTGCACACGTTTGAATGTGGTGTGTGCCAGAGGGTTTGCAAATCCAATGGGGGTCTTAAAAGACATGTTAGGATCCACAGTGAGCAGAACTTACTTGCAGGTATTGGTAGTGCAAATCAGAGGTGCAATCTGTGTGGGTGTTTTTTCAAAACACTGTCTGGTTTAAAAAGCCACATCAGACGCCATGAAAGGGCTAAGGTGTAGGTGCAGGAGGTGGTCAAACTCTGTTTAAGGAGTAGACAACCACCACCATATATATATATATATATATATATACATGTCCGACGTAAATAGACGCCCCATAAAACATAGTTTTTTGTTTATTCTAACTGGTAAAGTTTTTTTTTTTTTTTATTACCTGATATTCTTATATTTATTTCAAATTCTATATGTACAAAAAAAGATGTGAAACTGTCTGAACTTCAACGTGGCCGTATTGGAGGTCATTCTGAAACCGGACATTGCGTGAAATCGCAGCAAACCTTGAGATACCACTCTCACAGTTAATAATTCGCCGGAGAGGAGGAAGGCGCCCACATCACCTCACCCAGGTGAACCAGAGCCCTCTGTCAGGACCCTTCTCTTTGTTAAGAGGAGTGTGGAGGAACATCCTTGTTGCAAGGCCTCGAACATAGCAGAACAAGTCGATGTCAGTCCCAGAACAGCTGTTAGGTATCTCCACAAAGTTGGATACTATGGTAGAGCAGCAAGAAGGAAGCCATTTCTTCGACAATCCAGCCTCAAGCGCTGAAAAGATTAGACTAGTGAGATGGTGGAGAAGCCACCAGCATTCTGGGACACTGTCATATTCTCTGATGAGTCCAGATTTACTGTATTTTCTGCTATTGGTGAAGTGTGGTTCAGAAGACTCAGTGATCAACAGTTTGATGTGAAAAGACTGCAGCCAACAATGAAACACGGCAGATATTCTATGATGGTCTGGGAAGCAATTTGGAGCAATTGTTGATTAGAGCTGGTGGAGTGTGAGAGAAATATAATATTAGATTACCTTCTGAGTTACATTCTTACTTCTTCAAATTCTGCCGCGGTCGACTTTACCTTTCATCATTTCGGGGTCGATAAATTAAGTACCAGTTACGCACTGGGGTCTATGTAATCGACATAATCCCTTTGTCTGTCATTGTTTGTCCCCTCTATGTTTAGCCCCTTGTGGGCAATGAAGAAATAAGAAACATAAACTTAGATAAATCTGTGTCCATATTGCAGAAAGGACCCCTTCCAATCTTCAACAGTGGTGAAACAATTAAAGAAGACTCTTTATTTATGGAAGAATTGGCTAACATAAGCCACGATTTGTTGCATGAGAATGGCATTAAAAAGCTTCCATGGCACAGCCAGTCACCAGATATGAAACCTATGGAACACCTCTGGGATATAATTGACAGAGGACACTTCATAAAAGGAACAAGAAAGCATCTTCAAAGCAAGATCTTTTGAGACTGCTGCATGAAACCTGGCGAGAAATTCCATAAGGGAATATTCGTAATATGATCAGTAACATGCTTAATAGGGTCCTTGTATTGAAAAATGCAGAAGGTATGTCTACTAAATATTAAATATTCACATTATAAAATTTTTTTTAAATAACTAATAATCTGAATGTATAATTTCAGATTTAAATAGATTTTAATGATTATAAAGGTGGTGCTCCATATACGAAAAAAAGTGTGTTTATTTACTTCTATCAAATCTGTGTATATATATAATGAAAATGATGGAAGACATTTCAATGTTTCCCTTTTTCATTGTCTCATTGGTTTCGTCTAGGTACGGGTCACTAGAGTATTTTGGAAGTCATTTAGAAATACCCCTTCTAATAATCTAATAATTTATACTTGCATACAACGTTGTGACTGCTCTTTCAGTTAATTTCTGAATTGTAAGATTTTACAAAATTCACACTCGTGCCCATCTACAAACACAGAACCATACACATACAAACATACATACATACATACATACTTAAATACATACATACTTAAACAGGAGAACATAATGTGTTTGTGTGTGTGTGCGTGTTTGCGTGTGTGTCTTTGTGTGTACGTGTGTGTATGTGTGTGCGTGTGCGTATGTCATTGTGTGTATAAATATATATATATATATATTTATTTATTTATCTATTTATTTATACACACATAGACATATAAGACTAAGCAAATATATATATATATATATATATATAAACATACACACGCACATATATATATATATATATAGCATTTTTTGGCAATTAAATTGTATGGAAATGATGACGATTAATAATAATAATACCAAAGTGTACGTAATCATGTAATAATTGGCGAAAAGTTAGGTTCCTCCCCAACCGAGCTGTCAAATCATACTTACATATCATGCTATATTAGTCGGAGCATCTTGGCGTACACGCCAGGGAAAAACAGAGAGTATTTGTACATTACGTCAGTTGCTCTCCTGTTGTGTGAGCAATAAATACGATGTACCATAAAATATGCATGACTCTCTCGTATGGCTTTGGAATTATCAGTGATTATGTACGACCATTCCTCGAATACGTGCAGGAGAAATCATATGCGTATCTTCGAATTTTTCGCACTATATATAATCACCAACTCCAAATTGTTCTATTCACGCTTCATCGAGAACCTCTGACACAAAGAAAATACTGCCTTCATGGGGCATTCCTGTCACAGCATTGCCTTGATTCCTGCCAGCCCATAATTGAAAATTCTCCTTCTGCGAGTAACCGCATATATTACTACAGCCTTCGGCATCTATCAACATGGAAAGGGATTTATCGATGTAGTGCTTTATTGTATGCAAAATCCCTGCAATTGAAACAAGGCATATTATTAGACATCTCCTTTTTCCGACTGAGTTACAAATTATAACAAAGTACATTGGCTCATGAAAATTGACAGTAAGCATATGATGAGTCTCACTGACGAAATGACTATGTTAGATTAGTGTAATATTAGGGGATGGACATATGTTTTGCCAATTAACCACACGCACAATCTACTTGGTTTTCATTTCAGCTTTATCATTATTCTCATTTTAGTGTCCTCTGTGCGTGCGGTTAATTGTCCAAAACTTTGACCATCCACAACTATGACAATATCTGTTTCAGCTCGAGATATTTCATCAGAATTCTTACAAAACAAATACATAAACGTAACATCTTAGATAAATTCGGCATAAATGCTATACATATTTCACATTGATAATTAATTTAGTGCCAATTGAAACAATGTTATAATGATATGGTTAAAAATGATTTATGAATGTGTGTCATTTCATTTTTATACTTTTATGCATTCCGTTATTTCTTTTCTTTTTTTTCACAAAACAATTGATTTTACAAATATCAATTGAAATATATCATGGTACATGCCATGCTATGAAAACCTGCTGTGGCTCAACAACTGTTTTTCGGAGAGTACTGAACATTACTAAAATTGTGATTTAAAAACTTCAAATATCTTCTAATTATTGGCCCGACGAACAAGTACGGCTTAATGATATATTGACATGCACATTTATCAAACATTGTACAAATTTATTAATATTATTTAGGTCTAATATCAGCAATCAGTATGTAAAAATGAATATCAGATGCGTTTTAGTACTTTGAATAGAGTAGGTTATCTGTCTCCGGTTGCAGAACATAGTTACATGTCTTTTCTTGTTTGTTTGATGGGTGAGGAGGCATAAAAGAAATACCGTGTTAAGTTGGAGATTTGGAATTATCATTTCGTAAATAAAACAGAATAAAGATCACGGCGGACTTCGTAAGCTTGAAGAAGAGGAAGGCATATGCAAATGTATATGTAATACAATATAATGTAGCATGATTTATATTGTATTTCTCAGCCCTGGAAGTTAGAGGGCTCTGCTGTCCCTTGTGTATAACTGACCGAGGTCACGACATTGCCCCTAAAATTTTCGCCAATCGGTTGCAATGATCAACGACAGCAACTTTTGAGGGAAGTGGTTAGCTGATTACATCGATTGCACTACTTCATTGATTCTTCATTTTATCATCTGCACAACATGTAACAGAAATATGGATCTGTAGTGGACTTCACGCTTCCACCAAAGTATCAAGTGAGGTACGATGCAAGCACTGACCTCGGGGTAGGTTAGTATGTGAAATACGAGACAAATCATAGAAATAATTATTATAATAACGATCTACATTATTATAATTATTATTATTATTATTATTATTATTATTATTATTATTATTATTATTATCATTATTATTTTGTTGTTGTTGTTGTTATTGCTGTTGTTGTTGTTTTCTTCTTCTTTCTTCAAATTTTCTTCCATTTCTCGCCGAGTGTTTTCCGTACACCTAGGGCAGATATGCTCATTGTATGCATTTCCAGTTTACACATGCAAATTCACAGGTAAAATATGTGTTAAAAAATAATAAATAAATAAATTCAGGAATGGATGTTGTTTTCACAGCAATAATGCTCTTCTCAGTACATGAGTCGTTCCAGCTAACACGATTTTTGACACTTCCTGCAGGGTTGGTAAGCCTCGTGTCATGTTCCAATAGGTTTCAGTACCATTGGTTTTCATTCATAGAGATCCTATAATGACCGGTGGTCGCCTTGAGATGCCACAGTTTTTCAATTTCTATAAGCAAGTCTTTATATTTACTGATCTTGTCAAATTCTTTCGCCGCTATATTGTGATCGCAAGGAATACTCATGTCAATCAATTAAGAAACACATCTTCTTTGTCTGATCTTTTATAATAATATCCGGTTTATCAGCTTTTATAATTTTGCCGGTAGGTACGGGGAAGTCCCAGAGAATCGATACATTTTCTCCCTCAGTCACAACTTCAGGATGGTGTTTATACCATTTGTCAGCGATTTTGATTTTATAATGCCAACACATTCTCCAATGTAAATACTGGCCGACTCTGTCATGTCTTGCTTTATATTCTACAGGTGCCAAGATTCTACACCCTGAAATTAGGTGGTCTATAGTTTTAAACTCATCGTTACAGAACCGGCATTTTGGGTCAGCTCCATTTCTTATCACATTGGCTTGGTAGTTCCGAGTTAATAAGCTTTGGTCTTGAGCAGCTAATATGAAACCTTCACTCTCCACTTTTCGCCCTGAGCATCGTAACCATTCATGCGTGTGTTTCTGGTCGACATCAGCTTGTTTGCTACAGGCCACATACTTGCCATGCAGAGGTTTCTGTTCCTATCTACTTATTATTATTACTATGTTATTTTTCTCTTCTTTCTTCAAATTTTCTTCCATTTCTCGCAGAGTGTTTTGCGTACACCTAGGACAGAGAAGCTCATTGTATGCATTCCCAGTTTACAGACGTAAATTCACCGGGTAAAATATGTATTTAAAAAAGATTAATAAATAAATAAATTCATGAATGGATGTTGATTTCACGGCGATAATGCCCTTCTCAGTACATGAGTCATTCCAGTTAACACGATTTTTGCACTTCCTCTAGAGATAGTAAGCCTGGTATCGTTTTCAAATAGATGTACGTACCTTTGTTTTTTATCATTCCTAGAGATCCTACAATCACTGGTAAGGTAATCGACTTGAGGTGCCACATTTTTTTCAATTTCTGTTAGCAAGTATTTACTATTATTATTATTATTGTTATTATTATTATTATCATCATTATTGTTGTTGTTGTTGTTGTTGTTGTTGTTGTTCTCGTCGTCGTCGTTGTTGTTGTTGTTGATGTTGTTGTTGTTGTTGTTGTTGTTGTTGTTGTTGCCTTTGGACGGCTTCTAACGCTGAAGATGTACTACAGCGTCAGCTGTTCACTACCAGTGAACTAAGGTAACACCTTATTTTTCGAGCATCTTCCTGAGTATTGGAGCGGTTCCAATCACGCATTTCGAATCATGAGTGCTTTGCAATAAATGAAATGACATACCTTGAAAGCTACAAATATCATCACACGCCTCACGATATAGCAGGAAACAGAAAAGCATACCCTGGATATATGAGGCCATGCATCTCTCAAAGTTAATTAGAAGGGAACAGATAACCAGATAAAAATATGATAGTAACAATACTAATAACACTAACCCGCCTGATTGCAGAGTCTCATCAGCCTTGGATTACAAAGTAGCTGGTAGTCACGTTAAGGGCCAGAGGAACATATTTCTTTTAAATCTGAATATAATACATGCTTTTGTGAGTTGTGAATGTAATGTTACGATGAGAGATAAAACTCAAGCTAAACTGCTCTTAAACAGACCCATTGACAGTAATGTGCTTGTGCGTCCTTGAAAAAGAGGGCAATACGAATATTTTAAAGAGACGTTATTTCTGATAATAATAACTCAACATGAAATTGGGTAAACGAAAGCATTCGATGTATTGTACCTGTGATTACAATTTACGCTCTTAATGTTGCCGTACTCATCGCTTGACGACGTTAAAACATTTGAATTTCTAATGTGACAGCAAGCAAAATGCTAACTACCGCACGTTCAGTATAATCCCCAAAATGCGTTCCTGTTTACTCTTGCGCAAAGAAATATTGAACAAAACAAGACTTAACAATCAAAATGCAATCGTGCATTTTTGTTATAAAACGAAACTAAACCTCGCTCAAACGATTAATGAGAAAGAAAAAAATAAATAAAAATATAAAGAATTAGATAATAGAGAAAATGTATTTCCCAAATATTACGACGTAGTTACATGTCATCTAAAACAACTCCCAATTTTATCATAAACATAGCAGGATACAAAAGGAAATTAATAGTTTGGGCAACGCCTGGTTAGACCTCTTCCAGTCTAGGGACACACATGAGCCATATTTCAATGACATTTCGAGAAAAATGCCCCTGTACTTGATAATCGACTAGCAATATAAATGAAAGCAAAATAAAGATTCTGTCACAACATATCGAAAAAAAAATAAACCAACAAGGTAAAATCCATGGTTAAAAAAATAAAGTATTTGAATTATGTTCCACATTAGTGAGGCTGTAGCGGCAAGAAAATGATGAACCACAACATAAACAGCAGAAACAGAAATCTGTTCCTACTATAAATGATGCTGCACTTTGTCTCTGCTCGTTAACCACATCATCGATCCCGGTAGCAACAGAACAACACCACCACCACAGTCATCATCATCATCATCATCTAGTATTATTATTATCACTGTGGAAAGCGGTGAGCTGGCAGAATCGTTAGCACATCAGGCGAAATGCTTAGCGGTATTTCTGCCGTTGCTACCTTCTGAGTTCAAGTTCCACCGACGACTTTCCCTTTCATCTTTTCGAGGTCAATAAATTAAGTATCAGTTGAGTACTGGAGTCGATGCAATTGACTTAACCCCTTCCCCACAAATTTCAGGCCTTGTGCTTATAGTAGAGAGGATTATTACTATCACCGTTACAACCAAAACATGAACCAACACTACAAGAATGTTACATTTTCTGCATCTGCAGCGCAATCTCAAAATACGCGCATCAACATGCATTTTCCCATTGAATTCAGCGTGAGAAGAAATCGCTACGTCCCCAACCGAAGTTCTACAACACCTACGACGATCTTACCCACTTTAATCATAGCTGAACATTCCAAAAGGAAACATTTAATTGACACTAATAAAACATTCTTTTATGTGAATCTGCCTACAACCATTTCAGAGAAATTAGACCCTCAATTAAACTAACTATTAACCAAGCCCATGCCACTCATATAAAAGAAGCAGCTATGTAATTACAATATTGCCAATATTTATTACAATTATTTCAGGAGAAAATGCTCACTCTTTATAGCACCTTTATTTAGTTTCCTTCCTACAATCCAAATAATTAGGAGCAAATAGCACAGCTGTTACCACATTTGAGCTATAGAAGAGTCCAAACACCCGATGCTATCTAATGATAGGTAACTTGATTCTACGCTTTATGGATTGTTAAAAAAAAAAAATAATAATCCAGTTCGTAAAATAAAATTGGCAGTCACTTAGCATTTTTGTGTAAAGACATTGATTCTAGATAACAAAAAATAATTTCTTACGTCCACTTGAGGTGAGTGTGGAGAGGTTTTAGGAGGCGGGTGGATCCCAATTATATCCATGCCATTAGTTATACTGTTTGAAGTCACTCATCTGACGCACCTGCTGAAAGTGGGTGTTTGTATCTATATGAAAGGAATCATAATGAGAAACAGAAATCCCTCCTTTTTTATGCCTGCATGATCCACATTAATAATGCTTTCAAATATTGGCACAAGGTCAGCAGTTTTCAGGGTGGGGGATAAGCCGATTATATCGATTACAGTACTCAAATGGTCCCTATTTCATCGACCCTGAGAGGAAATAAAAGCTAATACGACCTCGGCGGAATTTTAACTCAGACGTTATGACGGACAAAATGATGATAATATCTCATCTCAACTTTCACCCCAGCAACTAAGTTTGTTTCGTCGCAGTGCGTTTTAGTTAGAACGAAGGAAACGTCTGTGTCCAATACTTTGGAATATTATATTTCTTTCCCTGATAGCTCAACTGAAATTCTTTACCTTTGTGAGAGATATTGATACTATAATAAATATTTGTTTGTGGTGTTCATTGTTTTAGTGGTATCGGGTTTTGTGTGTAAGTGTCAAATTTAGCATGGTTAAAAATAGTTTCTTTAGTTAGACAGCATTGGCTGTTTGGTGTCTCCGTTGTTCTGGTTACGCTGCCGGTTATTGTGAAACCAGGAATGTAAAACTACGATTGTGCATCTCTTCTCCACTTAAAGCAACCGTCCATGTTTATGGTCTTAAATCATGATCGAGTCAACGAATCATAAGAGAAGTAAAACTGTACACGTTCCATGCGTGTATACAAATATACAAATATATCCATACAAATATACAAACTCAATCCGACACACGCACGTCCATAAACATCGAAATATTTTTTGGGATGCAGTTATCAAAAATATTTTCAAAGCTCATCCAACAACAACAGCACGTAAACAAAAATAAATCCAGGCTCCCAAGAGAAGGAGGGATATTATCTAGAAGTGTAATGAGATTTAAAAGAAAAATGAACATTTTAAAATGCACCTGAGAGCAATAAGTTCTCAACAGCAAAAGCGCTAAATCGGGAAGAAGCACAACTCTCAAAACAGTATGCGACCCTAAAATATGGAAAATGTTAATAGTTTACAAAGGTTCGGTTTTATTGGGTATGAAAATTTCTCTCTGTTCCTTGATGTTATTGGTGGTGTTCCTGTTTATTTTCTTATAGTTTTAATGATATTGTTAGACATAAGATTATGCTAGCAGATTTTATCTCGTATATGCATCTCATCTTCTTTCAAACTGAAGAAGGTATTGTCTGATATTCATAAAGAACAGATAGTACATTAGACGTATCAAGTGGCGGAAACGTATTACGTATATGCTAGATAGAATAATTCCGAGGAACCACCCTTTTGATAACACGTTGTCACACCCATCCCTAAAACGTTGAGTTCTTCACTCCGACTGACCATATAGCACAAAATAACTCACACACGCACACACAATACACACACACACAGAGGCTTGCGCACTCACTATATTTATATGTAAGTGCATATATATTTGTGTGTACACAGCATATATATTTATGTATTATGGTCACCATAATCATTATTATTGGCGGTGGTATTATTACCTGCTTAAAAATATAATAATCATTATTATAATTATTATATAATATACTTTGTCTATATAAAAAGAATGATATAAATGATAATCATAATGTTGTTGATGTTGCAATTGTTATTGTCATTATTACTGTTATTCCTACACTTCCAGCAAGTGACTCGCAGTAAATGTAATCGCCCACAATATCAGGCAGCTTTTGTTACTTGATTAGAATCTCCTCAAACATTTAACATGGTTAAACCCTGATATATAATTGCACCTTTCCTTCTCTTTGTATTTCTTGTTGAAAAGCGCTTATTATGAAAATTCATTTGCGATGAAATTTGGTATTGGCGGCATATTTCCTCCATGATGTTTTCACCTTTTCACTGTTCGTAGTAAAACTTGAGCTATCGCATTTCAACAGAACTGGAGAGCTTTTGTTAGTGCCCAGGTGTGATATCCATACATAATCACACTGTGTTGAGTTATAATTTTCTGGGGATTGTGGGGTCCAGTTGAATACTATTTTACTATTTTACTTGTTTGAGTCATTTGACTACAGCCATGCTGGAGCACCGGCTGTGATAGACAGGTGTTAAGTGGAAATTTTGATTTATTAATTTTGTGGTTATATTTTTGTTCTGAATCAAATAATATTTTATTCTCTGTCTGACGAGTTTTTAGTAGATGTCTTATATGTTTCTCCTACATTTCCAATTTCCTCTTATTAGTAAACGATACACGTGTAATGGGGAATAAATAATATCAAAAACATTTCCTGTCTCCTAAAGCAGAGCATATACAGCCACCATAATACAAGTAAAGACCACATAAAATAAAAAAAAAAGTAAAATGTTAAAATAAATAAATAGGACTAATCAACAAATTGACCCATGATATGCCCTTCCTAGAACCGGATTACTCAACCTTGCCAAATGGCAAAAGAAATGATGAAGATAATATTAATTAGAAGAAAGTGAGTAATATAGTGTATAAAACAGAAAAATATGCCGAAAAAATTGCTAGGGGATACAAAGGAAGACGGAAAATCACTTGAGCAACAATGCTCTAAACTAACCTTGGTAGAAGTAATACCGGTACTACTACCAACATTATCCAAATATGCCGACGCCGTAGATGAATGTCAAGGAACTAATAAATAAACGATGTATATAGAATTGTGAAACCAGTCACGAAAAGCAAAAGTGATATAAACGTTGCACAGGAATAAGATGAGTGTTACGATTCCATCGGTCTGTCTAACATTGCTTCAATCAGTCAGTATGAATGCATCTGTTGTGAAGGTGACCTGGAAGCAGAGACATCTACTCAACATTCTAAATTCACTATACCTAGATAGGGGGCAAGAAAAGAGTGTCTGAGCTGCTTCGAGATCCAGTCTTATTCACCGTGCCTACAATGTGTATGCATCTCCACGTCGACTGTGGCCAGCAGTAAGGGACACAGCAGACATTCTGACTGTGTCCGCTCACCAGTTATGATTCCCATATCTTATGCTCAATTGAGGTAGCTATGTGAAGCTGCTAGAGACTATAGTTAATCCTGGTTGAAGAGGTTAGCTGTTGGAGAGCCATATGCGTGGCCGCAAGATTTTGCTCCAGCCTATACTTCCGGGCTAAGTCAGAAATGGTTATCGGATAATTTCTACGACGTATCCAGCCCCAATTGAGGGAACCTAAATTCCCCCTATTGTTATTCCATGGGGCTCGGTTGAGAGAGACGCAGTCCACTCTACCTGTAACACCAAGGCCGAGCTGATGGGCAAGATGAAGGAGGTGTTCGATAATTGTCGAAGGGAGACAACAATGAAGGCATGATATCTTAGCATCTGAAGCAGCAGGAGGTAACAGGCATATATACGTATGCCTATAGTGATGTATGTTTCTCAGCGTTCAATTATTTAAATGATATGTTCATTTTTATCTAAGGCGGCGTGCTAGCAGAAACGTAAGCATGCCGGGCGGAATTCTTAGCGGTATTTCGTCTGTCTTTATGTTCTGAGTTGAAATTCCGCTGAGATCAACTTTTCCTGCCATCCTTAAGGGGTCGATAAATTAAATACCAGTTATGTACTGTGGTCGATCTAATCGACTGGTCTCCTTTCCAAAAATGTCTGGTCTTGTTCCTAGAGTAGAAAAGAATATTTTTATTTTGTTGCCTCCTCCTCAAACTTGGTCCTATTGTTTTTTTATTACTCTTGTTATCCGTAACTATTTCCTGTCACTGCTTTTCCCACTCTCCCTATGTTTCTCTCCTTCTCTCTCTCTCTCTCTATCTCACTCTCTCTTTCTCTCTCTCTTTCTCACTCTCTCTCTCTCTATCTCTCTCTCTTTTAACATCACCACTTACCTTCTGTTAACACTTCCCTGTTCCACTGCTAATAAAACGATAAAGTATATGTTTAGAAAACCATCCAGCATCTAATTCACAAAGTTATGAACAACATCACTGTTTCCATTTGTTTTCTGCCATACATAACACACACACACACACACACACACACACACACACACATATATATATATATATATATATATATATATATATATATATATATGCGTATGTGAGAGAAAGAGAGAGAGTGTGTGTTCGTGTGTGTTTGAGTGTGTACACGCAGTCGCGCACACACATACATGAAAACACATGTATATATACATATAAGTACATAAACATGTACATATATGTGTTTGTGTGAAATCAATAAAAAGCGAATATAGTAAATAATGAGTGTCTATTGTGTAACATAGTCTATGACGAACTCATTCCGATAGTTTAGCACAATAGCGTATTTCATAAGGAAGGTCAGGTCGATAGTTTATCAGGATTGCACAGATGACATTTTTCTTTTTTACCGTAGTTACAGATGCAAAGATGTCACAATAACTGTGTTAACATTTCTTTGGAATATCACTGACTATATAAAAGGCAGGTGTTTTCAATACTATGTATAATTTTCTTCTAAAAGTGAGAGCTTGTATCAATCATTATTTCAGTTCTGAGATGAACACGCGCACTTATAATGACATAAACATACAACCACACAGACGCACACTCACACACACACACACACACACACACATACACACGCACACAAATGCACATTATATATATATATGTTTATATGCATGCATGTATGTATGTATGTATATAGGTATGTATGGGTGTGTGGTATATTTTTTGTATGTATGTATTAAGATGTATTGAATATGAAACATCGATTTTATATATTTATCCTAGTTTCATTTCATTCATTTAAATACCTACGATATAACTCAGGATATAAACAAATATTTTAATATATATGTGTGTATCAGCTTATATGTCTTTGTGAATCCGTATTATATATACGTGTATGTATATATATATATATATATATATATATATAT
>NC_068983.1:64324550-64328889 GCF_001194135.2 Octopus bimaculoides | reverse complement strand
TATATATATATATATATGAGACTGAACAGGATATCGAAATAAGTACTCGAATCTCAGGATCTAACTTTAATGCAATGGAGATATCAGCCAAAATATTCGTTTACCCCAATATATATATTTGAGAGGTTTTGGTATCAAGAAGAGCCAAAGGGCAGGTAAGGCTATGTAACTGGTACGGAAGGACCGCTATTAGACTCCTTGTTCGATAATAGTATGAGTGAGGAGTCTACTGCGGATTGTGTGTGAGCGTGTTTATTTAAAATTAAATGAGACAATAAAGCCAAGGCAGTGAGAAATTTCTAGGACATTTATAAAGAGAAAGGTAGTCCTACAGCCGTTTCAGGCCTATAAAAGATATCCCATCATCAGAGACGATATGAGAGAGGAAGCAAATAGTAGAGTTCAATATAAGAAGTTATTTTAGAATTCACATTTTCACAGATATCCACTACGCGACACAAATCGATGTGTGGAAGTATATAAGACGTGTAGAAGTATAGATGTTGACGTTTGGAAGTATATAAGAAGTATACAAAGCAATATGAGAATAAAAATATCTGTTGGATTTTATAGTTGCTATTCCAATATCCAAGGATTGTTCTCTCATTACCTTGGCTCTGTTGTCTCATTTTATTAAACTCACACACCCACACACACATATACATGTGTGTGTGTATGTGTGTGTGTGTATACCCACGTTATATGCATAGGCTTGGAAACTGTTTAAACTTTGAAAATGCATTCCTCACATTTTCACAGATAACCATTGCGCGACACAAGTTGACGTGTGAACATCTTTAGTTATCAACTTTCTCATTAACACACATCATCATTGCTCAAAGATTGGTGAATTGACATTTAATGAGTAAGTTTTTCCTTTTCGGGAGAATCGTAAGCCATAAAGGTATCTTCTTAGTCAAGTCGAATTGGATAAACCACTACAGAAAATGGCTTCTCGGTAAGAAAAGTGTTGGTTAGATTTTGGTGGGACACCTATCCACTATGCTATCATGTAATCCTTTATGAGTTTCAGGCAGTTAATGAAATGATTGGAGCACATATCTTCTCTCAGCAGCTGTTAAACCCTTTAAACATTACAGTAAAAGAGGCTTACTTTAATGAATAGCGAGGGAGGGGTGCTTCTTCATGATAAATAACAGCTCTATACTGCAAATTCAATGTTGAACAGATTAAAGACATCATCTGGGAAACACATTCTACACATTTTCTGTTCATCACACACTGCTGCATCCGATTACCAGAATTCACAAAATTTACAGGAAGACCTTGATATTTTAGTTCTCAAAATATATAAATGAAGTGGAAACTATCCTGAGTACGGTCTTGATATTATAATTAGTTTTACACAAACAATGTTAAGAATCTTAATAAATGATGGAATGATGCAAATCATGCTAATTAAAGGATTCCAATAAAATATGAAATTAAGGTATTTCTGTCTTTAATTGGTATTCGGATATTATTTATGCTGTGATTTGACATATACCACAACCATGGCTCTGTCTGCATTAGGTCTTGTCATCATCAGTCCACTTTTTAACTGGATTCACAATCATTCTTCAAGAAATGTACTTCGAGTAACAAGGTTCTCAAACATGAATTATTCTACGTGGATTCCGGAGACGGATGATGATTCATGAAAAATATCTCAGATCAATTAAAGCATACTCTGAAGATTATTGAGTAGAAGATTATTAGCAAAGTTTACCTTAATAAAAATGTTATATTAGATATTTCATCAACCACTCTTTTTTTTTTTTTTATAAATTCAGATTAAATTTCTGTATTTTGAAATGTCTACGCGGAATATTAGTGAATGTTTCACATTTAATTAATCTGGGACAATTAAGCTAGTGATGGATAAAATCTTCTAACGCACACGCACACACACACACACACAAACACATGTAATTTCATATCCTTTATACGTTGAACAGTTGTTCAGTCGCGTTTACGCTACTAATATTTAAAAAAAGCACTAGTTTCAGTTTTTACAATGTCATATGTGCGGCATTTAAACAGAGATCCACCTACATTTGAAGCAGTTGAAGTATACATTAGATGTGCGTTGAATGCGAGTAGAAAGGTTTTGGTACACTTTATTGTTTAATTTGTAGAGTAATTAACACTTGTTGTTTTGGAGGAGACTACTCCTGAAATATTCATGGATATTTCCTAGTTTTCTTTTTGTAGTATTTGTAGAGGTATCACAAAAAGACGTATGGATTACGTTTGTTTAGAAGAAGTGCAATAACTACCAGTAATTTAGTTATTCATATACAAAGGAAAAAGTCTGAAAACCACACAGAAAACGTTAATTACCACAAAACTGAAGAATTTTGGGACAAGGTAGTTAATGTGGCAGACAGATCGGATTTTTTGCTTTTACTGATCAACGATCTTATTGGACAAACATATTTCTCTAATGCGTAAAGATTTGCTGAGGACAGAATGTAATTAGAATGCATTGTTTGACAGCTCTCAGCTAATCCTTGTGGCAACTTCCCTATATATTAGCATCCAAGATGTTTCTGCGTTTAGCGACATTGTACGTACGATAATAAACTAGATAAAGTAGGAGGTTAAGCGGAAGTCAGTAGAAAAGTTACTTCTACTGACGAAATCAAATCGATGATAGCTGATGACATTTACCATTTAGTATAGCCAGTGTTCTCGCCTCGTGCGAACATCAAATAAAACCTGCAGTGTCCAGGGCTTATATACATTAAATAAGTCACAGATTTGAAAGTGACAATATTTTCTTTTTTCAGTTCTGGTTACTCTCTGTGAGGTACCACAGCACGCCCATTATAATATTTCTTACATATATGGGATGATGATGATGACGACGACGACGACGACAACGACGACGACGATGATGATGACGACGACAATGATGATGATGACGACGATTATGATGATGCCGATGCTGATGCTAATCTAATTAATAAATATATATTTAATTTCAATATCTAACAATTTTTGTCACTCTCAAAACGAAGCAGACACAACTAACGAACAATCTACCCTGCTTTCAAACTAGTTTTCTTGTCCTTCATGCAATCGCACAATATTTTCTATTTTCTCTTGTTTTTCGAAATTACAGTGATTCATTTTCATCTGAATTCATACGCTGCATCATACTTTCACAAAAATCTACCAGATGAAACTATAGCTATTCTATTTTCTCACTGTCATTTGTCTCATGTCCGTACTTGAATATTTGACTTAATTCTCTCTGTAAGTAGGCTCTTTGACACTCTAATGTAAACAATATTCTACAGTCCATTCACATTACCTTGTCCCCCAGTCCCACATGATAACTCTGAGGTAATAGTGGAATTTCAACGATTTTTGCGTTCTCAAATTGCTTGCAATAACAAATGTTGTAGTACTTCTTGAAAGATATAGGAAGTTAATCGTCCAAATATTCAATTGAAATTCATATTATCTGCCATATCTTACACTGAGAATAAAAGGGAATGACTCAAACAGTACACCAAGAGATTATTTTATAAACTGCATTCAGAATTAGAGTACATAATTGTAAATGCAGACTTCGATGCATGAAGAGTCGGATTTGTTTGCAAAATTGTTTTTCATGGAGTGCAACGCATTCTAAATAATTATTATGTGCAATAAAGTAATCAGTGATATGAACAGAGGACAGAGTTTAAAGGCAAACTGTACTCTAATATTTAATATTTTCCTCAACATATATATTATAATATAACTGCAAACAATAACGAGTGGAAATACTATGTTATTTGAACCAAATGTTTATGTCAATGTTTCCTATCGATGTAAAGATTTTAACAAAGGTTTCCAGGAAATGCTATACGGTACACTTGTTATTGACATCCTTGAAATATATATACACTAAAATAGTCAACTTATTATGAACGAAACCGCCATCTGTCTAATGCGTTTCAAATAAGATAATATATTAACGATGTTGAAGCGATTTGGCTTTTGTAATTATATACAAGAGAAGCCAAAGGTCGATATTAGCTGTAATAAGTTCGAAAAGAATAAACACAATACATTTGTAAATATATATTAAAATGCTGAGCAATAGAATGAAAAGTGGAAACGTTTCGATTTACTTGACCCTGATTTGATATGGGCATGGTTGATATACACAAAAGCTATTAGAAAAACATCTAAATCTGACGGAAATTAGAACGACAAAATACACATAGACACAAACAACTCAGAAAGTGTTTCCGGAAAGAAGTCACGTTTTGGACAAGGAATATTTTCATGTACGTGTGTGTGTGTGTGTGTGTGTGTGTGTGTGTGTGTGTGCGTGTGTTGT
>NC_068983.1:64313107-64323974 GCF_001194135.2 Octopus bimaculoides | reverse complement strand
TATATATATATATATATATATATATATACATACATAAAGGGAGAGAGAGAGAGAAACAGAGAGAGAGAGACAGAGACAGAGACAGAGAGACAGAGAGACAGAGAGACAGAGAGACAGAGAGACAGAGAGACAGAGAGATAGAGAGGAGGGTCACAAAAGTGAAAGAGGGTACTGGACAACACCGAGCCACAACTCACTAATTTAATGCCTGGCAAAGGGAAGTAATTTCCTAGCGTATGAAGCCGTATTACGACTTCAAATGCTGGTGTTGGACACCTTAATTCTCACCATCAGCTTTAATGCTGAGAGTTACACTCAACGTCTGTCAATCATATAAGAAAACCCGTTCAAATCTTATGCTGATTTTCTAAACGGTCTAGCTGTAAACAACTCATTAAAAGTGTGGCTGATTAGCAATTAGAAATTATATATATGATTGACAGAGGAAGTTGAGTTTAACGTTAGACCTTAAAAGCCACCGAGGAAAATTAATATGTCCAACAACAGGACTCGAAATCACGTCACAGCTTCGTATGCTACGGACTTACTTCCCTTTGTCAGTCATTTAATTAGTAGTTTGTGTCTTTGGAGTTAATTTAACTCTTATTGGAGTATAATAGATCCTGACCAGCATGCTCCGTCACTTACGTGACCTCTGTTAATTTTTTGCCGCTAGGTTCTAATTGTTAATAAGCCACCAATTTAATTAATATGTATGTATATATATATATATATATATATATATATATATATATATATAGGTCAGTAAATGGTGGGGTTCTGTTCACGGCACGTGGAAAAATGACACGAAAGGAAAAAACATAATAATAAGGCAGAATGCTAAACTACAAGCATATTTTCATAAAAATGGGTCTAAGGATTTCAAAAGGATTTCAAACCGGCTTTCTTTGCATGGCGCACTTTCAAGATAAGGAGAAAAATAAGAGATGTTTTCAAAACAATAATAAATAAGCTGCTTAAACTTGTAAATCGTATCGGAGGGAGGGAGAGACACTGGAGTTATAAGAACATCTTGACCAGCGGTCGATCCATTCAAGATGGCTGGTTGTAAAACTCGGGAGTATAAATTTTGATTATCATGCACGTGCCATTACACATTATTGTAGCATCCAAATTCCGCAGCAGCATGATGGATGCTCCTCCGCAGAACATTCAAGGAAGTAATTCCTCCCCTCCTCGGACCTTTCCAGGAAGTAATTCCCCCTTCCTCGGAACTTTCCAGGAAGTAATTCCCCCTTCCTCGGAACTTTCCAGGAGGTAATGTCTCCCATTCCTCCCCTTCCTCACCCTGCTTGGAACTTTCGACACCTTTCGTCCCATCTTTGAAACTTTACAGGAAGTAATTCCTCCTCCTCGGAACATTCTACGAAGTAATTCCTCTCCTCCGCTAAGTCCGTGGAACATTCCAGGAACAAATTACCCCTGCTCTGAACTTTCCATGAAATAATTCACCCCTCCTCGACACTATCGAGGAAGGAGCTCATCTTCGAAACTTTCCAGGAAGTAGCATCCTCGGAACTTTCCAGGCATTAGTTCAATCTTGAAACTTCCCAGAAAATCATCGGAATTTTCCAGGGAATCCCCGGATTTTCCAGGTATTCAACGCAACTTTCCAAGAAGTAGCTCAACCTCACATCTTCCCAGATAATCCACGGAACTTTCCACGAAGTACCATCCTCATAAGTTTACGGGAAGTAGCCCATCCTCGGATCTTCCCAGATAATCCTCGGAACTTTCCAGGAAGTACCACGCTCGGAACTTTTCTGAAAGTAGGCCATCCTCTGCTCTTTCTGGAAGTCCTTGGCATTTCCCAGGAAATCCTCGGAATTTTCCAGGTAGTACCACCCTCAGAACTTTCCAAGAATAGCCCATATTCTGCTCTTTCCTGGAAATCCTCGGAACTTTCCAGGGAAACCAATCATTGGAACTTTCCCTGAAGTAGCTAATCCACGGACTTTCCCATGAATTCCTCCGAACTTTCCAGGAAAACCGTGGTTCTTTCCAGGAAGACATCGCATTTCCGATGGTAATCATCGGGACTTTCCATGAAGTAGCTCATCCTAGGATTTTTATGAAAACATCGGAACTTCCCATGAAATCCTCGGAATTTTCCAGAAAGTAGGTCATCTTCGGATATTTCAAAGGCAGTGCCATATTCGGAAGTTTCCAGGAAGTAGCTAATCCTCGAACATTTGCAGGAAGTTCTCGGACATTTCAAGGAATCCCTCGGATTTTTCCAGGTAATCATCGAAATTTTCCAGGAAGACCATTGCTCGGAACTTTCCAGGAAGTAGGTCATCCTCGGAACTTTCGTGAAATTCTCGGAACTTTCTAGGTAATCCTTGCAACTTTCCCGGAAGTAGCTCATCTTCGGATTTCCCTAGGAAATCCTCGGAGCTTTCCAAGAAGTAGCTCATCCTCGGGTATTTCCAGGAAATCCTCGGAGCTTTCCAAGAAGTAGCTCATCCTCGAAATTTCATGAAAGTAGCTCATCCTCGGATTTTTTGAGGATGTCCTCGGAACTTTCCAGGAAGTAGCTCATCCTCGGATATTTCCAGGAAAGTACCCTTTGCGGAAGTTTCTAGGAAGTACCTTATTTGTTGATATTTGAAGGAAATTCTCGGAATTTTCCAGGAAGTAACTCATCTGCGGATCGTTTCAGGAATCCTCGGAACTTTCCAAGAAATCACATCCCCGTAATTTTCCAGGAAGTAGCTCAGAAAGGAGAATTGCATTAGAAAAAGTTTCAATCGCTGATCTCGGTAAGTATGGGGGGCTAGGAAAAATAGAAGAAGCCTTAAGAATTTGACGTTAAGAATTGGTTTAACAGAAAATGAAGCTGTAAGAATTATCGGGGAAATTGTATGTAAGAATTAATAGCAGACGTATCCAATTTAAGAAAAGTGAAGATAAACGCTAAGTGAAGAAGTATGGAATAAGATAGATAGATAGATAGATAGATAGATAGATAGATAGATAGATAGATAGATAGATAGATAGATAGATAGATAGATGGGTAAGTAGGTAATGGTTCGGTATGTTATTTCATCATTGTTCACTGACACCGTTTTACTGCATGAAATGCAGAGTATTTTGAAATTTTCTGTGACGAAATATAATTACAAAATAAACGAAATGTTTGCGCTCTATTTGTATTTTAAAATGGCGCCATGAAACTTCCATAATGGAATATGAATATAAATTTACAAAAATGTCGACAAAGAAGGAAAATTAATTTTAAACTGTTATTAATTACTCTTAGTGCATTAGAATTGACATTATGTCCGGTGATTCGGGTAAGTTAAAGAATTATCTCGACCAGAAATACATCCCATCATATTCATCATAGGTAAAAGCATATTTTGTCGGACGTTCGGACATATAGCAACGCACATATTTTTGTTTGTCATAAGCACAGCTTGCATCCTTTTTTATTTTTTTTTTGTTTTTTTTTCGTGCAGTAGGGAGCGATATGATAATTAGAATACTTATGTTTCCTTCTGAATTATAACGGAGGTTCCTAGGTAAAAACGTGATGACAAAACATTAACAGAAGTTAATAATCTAATTACCTGTAACGCGTGACTTAGAACGATCTCTGCAATACGATTATTTAAATGAATTCTAAGCTGTTGTATATTGAAAGAGAAAATGTTGGAATAAGCGAAAACCGAATATCTATTTTATTGAATCTTACATTGATTATCTTTGCCCTTTATTGATATATCTGTCTTGTAACCAAATATTCGTTTGAAATCTTGCCTGACATTCTCACTTTGTTTACATTGGTGTTTCCCGACGCCAAAGAACATTATGGGACTTCTTTAAGAACACAGACAAAATTATTTTACTCTGATCGGCGTATATATCGTTTCATTGGACACCACGCTGACGTTATTTAACCCTTTCTAACACTACGTATGCCTGTAGCAATAGGGACAAATACGCTAATAAAAAAAAAATGAGATTGGTGAACAAGACATTTTTTGTAGTTTCGAAAGAATGCAAACAACTGAATAGTATAGCACATTTTGTGCTAATCCGAATAAGTTTGTGTGACGTAGAATTCAGTGTTTAACAACTTATATAGTTGTACATTTCTTAAACCATAAAAATACACCTTTGTCTTATGCAAGTCCCTTTTTCAGAGCCGATCTTTGGGCAGCAAGCATAGCGATCTCCTTTTTACGTGGTAAATATGATCAATTGTAGAAATTCGTAAATAAAAATTCTTACGTTGAACGTCGTTTACTGCATTTATGGTTCAAAGTGTCCAAGGGGGAACCTTTAATGTTATTTTGCATCGCAATATTTGATAAATCTTTAATAATACGCTTATTATCTAAGAATGGTTTTTGGATCCAAAGAATTTGGCAACGAGGCATTTCAAACTTTGCTATGCACTTCCGTAACATCATTGAACACTCCTTTAACAGCAGTACCACTTAAAACTTCTCCGACCGGAGTTCATATAAAACATTGCTTTGCAGAAATTGGCCAGTTTATTTCTCAAGAGTTATAACGTACTTGGCGTTTAATTGCATTAACAATATTTTCTTTAATATTTTAGGAGTTAGCTTTGCAAAATAAACACCTTCTCAATATCAACAGATGAACTGTATTAAATTCTTATTTTAGATCGAAAAAGGGGGATACATTATGGCTAATCCGTCTAAAAGAATTGTTAAAATATTCGGGATAACCCAAATGAAATCCTGGCAATGGCACGATGACATTCTCCTCTGAAATATTATATTCATGTTTCTGATATGGATCATTTGTACAAGTAACTTTATGACTTTAATGTCTATATGGCGTGTGTGTTGAATGGTAAATTACATTTGTTATGAGGAATGACTGCTTTCAAGTTGACGTTTGAGGAATCAGTGAATAATCATCATTCATACACGTCATGTTCGTTGCACGGAAGCCATCACTGAAATGAACATAGCAGAACAATTCTTTAAATTCATCACGGTGGCCGAGAATAACATGAGCTATATTATCATGCTGCAGTTAATTCCAACTCTTTAATCTTGAACCTAAATATTCAGGCTAATACTTAGATAAATTCAGATCTCAGACTAAGTTATGCATGTCTTTTATTGTTAGTTAATGCATTTTATTCGAGGAACCAGTTGTTTCGAAAGTTAAATTAGAAATATCTTATTTTCTTCCACTTGAACATCTCCAGCTGCATTTCATTCTTCATAAGTTAATGCATTCATAATCAAGGGGATTTCTGACAAGACGATGGACACAGTGGAAAATTATTCTTATTGGATACTACAGATTGAGGAATTTAATAAAGTTGCAATGTTTTTAAGTTATCACAATTGCACCCACACTGAAGAAACAGTACACTGATATGTGATCATAGTATTCTCTCTAACTTAGTAGTCTTACTCATGTCACATAGTGAAGGTTAAGGGAGTAAATTTGACCCGATTACCAACTTTACCTCTACTATAAATTAAAACGTACTTTTGTATTAGTGACATAATGATCCGTTTCTCTGATTTTAAAAACTAAGATTATCACAGCCATAGTAGAAGGAATAAAGAATTTTCAGACAGCTCTGCGGCATGGCCAAATATCTGCATGAATACAAATCTTCTGTAAATTCAACAGAAGATGTCACATACATTACTTGTGCAGACTTTGGCGATTGGTAGTGGATTCACTTAGCATGGCACTACGCTGTTATACAAAATTCAGGTTTAAACGTGCTTTAACTTGCACAATGTGCTTTTCCGATCATCGTGTCAGCAATAACAGGTATTCATCCCCGCACCACCAAATAAAAACAAAAACGAAAGGAATTAAGCTAATTTAATTTAAGAATGAAAAGTAATCATTAATATTGAAATCTTTAAAAACGAATAAATTAGATATTATAGTACCGATGATTATACCAATTTCGTCAAAATATGCATTTCGCATTGAAGTTAAACTAAGGCAACTGGGAAGGAGCTAATTTTATATTTATTTTCAATATGCAAACGTACAATAAAACATATTAGCATATCAATTGTGACAGTGTTATAGTTGTGTCGTATAATTTAAACTATTATTTTCTCAATGTTGCTTGACTAAGATTCCTGACAGATTAATTTCATTATAAGAGTTAGCATAGGTCACTTAACAAAATAAGTCAGATGCCCTCATATGACATCTATATTTATCATTTATTGAATTAATCTATTCACATTAAATATAGCCTTGTGTTATTTTATATCACAGTTGTGGTCAAGCTTAAATAAATCTCATCGTTGTGATTCATAACTATATAATAATGATTTCTAAGTATATTTCGCTTTTTGTGTTTCAAGATGTTAGCGAAAAAGTATGAAATAGCGCCAAGATATGCTGGCTAATGTTCTCAAGCACTTTTTGCCTAAAGTTTTGAACTCTTGAACTCTGAAAGCAGTTACTTTATTTTATGAAAAATGATGCGCATTTTCTAACCAAACCATGGGTAAATGCATGTGAAACCTAAATGAACGAAGCGAAGATATACAAAAGAAAAGAATGTGTTGCAGGAAGGTGAATTGATGCAATAGTACAAGAAAGGATGCTAAAATAAGAGAGGACAGAAAGATTTTAAAACACAAAAGGATTGTGAACGACAGAGAAGCAGGAGAAGACATAAAACTCATTTATAAGCATGTCAGTGTATATATATGCAAGTGGGTAAGTGAATCATGTACGGGTTGGTGCGCTTACGCGAATACTATGGACTTTTTTACTCCCTTACCTTTACTCCCTTCCTTTACTTAGCGGTTTATAGCTCTTTTGTTGGGTCCAAGGCTTAATGAAGAGCCAACACAGGAGCTAGCTTAAAAGTCACCCTATCGGAAATATAATTTGAATACACAGTACAGTACTGCGGCATTGAGGACTAATATTTTTTTTTTTTTGTGGGATATCAATAAGTTTTTAAGACGGTTTTTATTTCTAATTCGGTTTTACTCGATCACACATAGTTCCAATTTAGTTCTAACCATATTCTGGCATATCACAAAATATTCTGCAATTTGTTATTCCCATTTTCAAAAAACAGTAAATTTGAGGGCTAGAGAGAATGAGAGAGGGAGAGAGAGAGAGACAGACAGAGACAGAGAGAGAGAGACAGACAGACAGACAAACAGACAGACGGACACACACAGAGACAGACAGACAGACAGACACAAAGAGAAACACAGAGGCAGAGAGGATGAAGTTTGGGATATGACTGTTGTTTATTACGGATCCAATGACAACCTATAGGGTTCTTTGTTTCCTTGTGTTTTCTCACTGTTTTGAATCTCGACGTACAGACATAAGATACGTTTAGGTTTTGGGGTTTTTTTCTGTAGTGTATGGTAAAAAAAACAATTATTGTAGTATCATATATATTTTCACTTGCATTCCACTAACTTTTCATTAGCAAGAATTTCGACTTTTCTGAGTAACCCCTTGAGAAAATTCGTTCTTGCAGTAAAAAGTTATTATTAAATACTTTCAACCAGAGTATAAATTAATGCGCTCCTCCCTGGAGCCGTAGACACACGCGTACAATTTGGCGCCAAAATGTGAAAAGTTCAGTAAATTCTCTATTGTTTCTTATTAGTCAATTACACATTGTGTATGAGTGTTTGTCTATGTTTTAACGCATGTGAATGAGTGCGTTTGTATGTGTGTATACACCCATATGTAAACGCAATCATATAACTAATAGAATATATATTCAAATAAAGAGATTAAAAACCACAAGTCCCTATTTGCACTTCTATCAAAGGCATCCCATATGTATCTATCTTGCACAAATTCTAAACGTGTAGCAATTAGCTCTAACGGAATTCCAAGTTGGAATTACCGACTCTATTTTCTGTGCGTTTTAATCGCATCCAACTGATGCAAGTTGTATCGACGTTTGAAAATATTGGCTACGTGGAAAGGAGAGACTGTTATACATGGCCGACTGCTAGTTTTTCATAAACAGCCTGCCCTCGAAGGGGAATTTCTAAGCGCAATCACATGGCCGGAAGTAATACCTATATAAAAAGGGTTGTTTACCCTTATATAGATGCATATAGCTTTAATATTTGGTTTGCAAAATTCTTGATGTGAAGACATGTGTTGAAACATATTATTTTGCATGCCCTGGGGGTCCTTATGCTAATGGTAAACACATCCTGGTTCTATTTCACTTCTTTTATCATTATTAGTCAATTGTTTAACAGCTTAAATTAAATAATCGATTAATGGTTCGGTCAATTATTGAATCAGCTAAGTTTATCAAAGTCCGTTCGTCGCCATTCTTGACCTGATCGAAAATATATTCTCACTCAAAATATCCTTCAGGCCTTTGTATCTCTTATTCTACTGGGTCTATATTTATATTTATATGGATGTAAGTGAGAATGTGTGTGTCAATGTGTTGGGGAGAGAAGACTTGACTATGTGTATGTGTATGTCTGTATCTGAATGGCTTGCATGTGAACTGGCGTGTGCTATTTTATTGCATGGTGTGGAGTCTGCAAGCACGTGATATGGGACATTGTGCGTATAGATATGCGTGTGTGTGCTCATGCGATCATGTATGTATACAGTGTGTCTTTTATCCTTTTCTATCTTTTACTTGTTTCTTTCATTTGACTGCGACCATGTCGGGGCACCGCCTTGAAAGGTGTTTTTTTTCTATGCCTAGTATTCTTTCGGTAACTGTTGCCGAACTGGTATGTTACGAGGACGTAAATACACAAAAACCCGTTGATATGCAGAGTGAATGAACACACACACACACACATACACACACACACACACACAAACACACACACACATATGGATATATATATATATATATATATATATATATATATATATATATATACATACATATTCGACGGGCTTCTTTATGTTTCCGTCTACCAAATTCTCTCGCAAGGTTCAAATCGGTCCGATGCTATAGTACAATATACTTGCCCAAGTTGGCACGCAGTGGGACTAAACCCTGAAGCATGTCGTTGGGAATCAAGTTTCTTACCACGCAGCCAAGCCTGAAAGGGTGAGTTGTTGAAATGTCTTCATACGTCACACTCCGTGATAATGTAGTCGGTACATTTTAACAGTATGTAGTATGCACACCACCCCCAGCACCCACACACAAACTACTATTATATAAATCTAAAGGCTAATAGCTATATAATAGCATCTATGAATCCATATCTATATTCATCTGGTGTATTGCTTATGTATGCTATCATGTGTATACATCATGGCATACGTCTGTACATATCAGCATACTGCCGATGCTAACTACAATGCAAATGCATTTCGACATCAAAAAGGGCGATAACACGGTATATATATATATATATATATATATATAAGGGGAAGGAACTAAGATGAAAAAACAGGTTTGTTATGCAAGACTAAAGAATATATTAGAATCGTCATAGCAAGAGTGTTATACTATATTATACAAATTAAGAATGTTTTCCTCTAACATAAGTGATTTCGCTTTCAAATTTTGAGTATAAGATGCAATTTGGAATGAGAAATTATGTTTGTTATGGAGGTGGGATAATAAGTAACCAAGTTATTTTTCAGTAAAGGGGTGGTAAATCTGTAATTTTCCAAATGGGCTTATATTTCGTTCTGGCTTTTATTTTTGGATAAATGAGGCTTCTTTATTTAATCGAACTTGTGTTGGTGTCCACATACCAAGTTGGATAATAAGAAGATTAGAAATTCTGGTTGCTGTTGTTCTGCAAATCTGTCAATGTGTTCACTGAGCTATATCTGGCGATAATGTGGCGAAGAAAGGTGCTGTCACTGGATTGTACATGTTCCTCTAAGAGCCATTCCTTTCGACCCAATATAGTTTCTTTTTATGGCAGCCCGAGCATCTAATTGCATAAATGAGGTTTTCTACAGCGCAAGTGAAGTTGGATTTAATTTTGAATTTTTAACCCTGTCTAAAATGGAATTCTGATCCTTCCAAAAGATTGGCACATGTTAGGACGACCATATTTTTTACTTTTGCGTCTGCTATTCTTGAGAATAATTTAGTATTTATGAGGAAGTTGTTTATTGCATTTAATGATTTTATGAGTACATAGAATCTCCTTCAGTTTGGTGTCCTTATGGAGAATTGGGAAATGTTGGACAATGATGTTAAATGCGTCGTTATTTCTGGGATTGTATGTGGATACATAAGGTACTGTTTCCACCGTGGGTGCATTATTGCGTTCGACTTTTCCAAATGTTCATATGTCAATCGATTTTGCACGTTTAACTCCCCCTTCATTGAAAATTTTAAACATAATCTAAGACAATGGATGTATAACTACGTATTTATATCCAAGTGCTTACTATTGCAGGGCAATATCGAAACTGAATATTATGTATTACTGGAGTAAATCAGAAATATGACCAGGATTTATAAGGCAAATAAAAGAATGTAGAGGATAAGCAATCGGCAAACATCAACCTGTAATCATTCAATTATATGTATTTATTAATTGATTATTATCATATGTGTAAGTGATCCAAATAAAGGAATGAACTAAGCAAATAAGTGAATAAATATGTAAATAAAAATAAACGTTTATTTTTATTTATATATTTTTACTTATATATTTGCTTTTTCACTCCTTTATTTGGAGCACTTACACATATGATTGTAATCAATTAATAAATATATGTAATTGAAAGTTTACAGGATTATGTTTGTCAATTGTTTATCCTTTTCATTTTCTTATTTGCCATATATACATACATATATATATAGATAGATAGATAGATAGATAAATTTCCTTTACTTGTCTATATATATATATATATATATATATATATATAT
>NC_068983.1:64307920-64312787 GCF_001194135.2 Octopus bimaculoides | reverse complement strand
ATATATATATATATATATATATACATATATATATATATACGACGGGTTTCTTTCCGTTTCCGTCAACCGAATCCACTCACAAAGCTTTGGTAGGACCGAGGTTAGAGCAGAAAACACTTGCCCAAGGTGCCTGAGCCATGTGATTGAGAAGCAAGCTTCTTACCACACAGCCACTCCTCCGCATATAAAATATGTAAGTTGCTTATAGCACTTAGTTTTCCCAAGCGGTCACCCATCTAAGTACTCACTAGCTTCGAAGTTGCGTAACTTGAATGATCGAGAACCGATGCATTCAAGGTGATATCGCCGGATGGGTGCATATATTTAAAATGACTGAATTATGTATGTGTGTGTGTTTGTGTTTGTGTGTAAGTGTGTGTGTGCATGTATGTATGTGTGTATTTATGTATGCATATGCATGTATATGTATGCATTTATGCGAATTTAAATTCAAGCTCTTTTTCTCTTTTGCAGGGAAAAGAATCGATCTAATTTCAGCATTCCGTTACTTGTTACATAGTACTCTCTACACAGAAACTGTTGTAACATATATTCATTTACATTTTTACGTGAACTCGTGATGAAAAATTTGGTTTGTTACTTCATTTGTAAAATCGTGCAGAGCTGAAACTCTAATTAATTACTAGTTACACAATTCAACGAAAGGTTAAATAAAAATGCGAGATAAAAGTACGAGTTTGAAGGGAAAATCCCCGTGTTTACCATTATTTTTTTTCTCTTTCCGACGTATATTCTAACACACATCTGTTTGTGTGTGTGTGTTTGTGTGTGTGTGTGTGTGTGTGTGTGTGTGTGTGTGTGTGTGTGTGTGTGTGTGTGTGTGTGTGTGTGTGTGTGTAAAAATCATATTCCAAGTTAATTGGTGTTTATGACGCTTCAGCTATTTGTACAACTCAGTATAGGAACTAAGCTTATCGTAAAATTTTGTAATTACCATATGCTATTTACGATTAGAATCACGATCAGCAAAACCTGCAAACCGTCATCCTTACGTGCCTAATATTAAACATAAAATTTCTGTAGTCAATTTAAGTGCTGTAGGAGAAACTTCGTTTGTCTTGTCAATATTTTCAGCTTGTTCTTCTGTTGACATCCGCTCCACGTTAGATATTTTTTTTTTCTAGAACATAATCCGCTATCATTACGTCAAATCCTACACCGTTTGCAGGTGTCAATATCTTTCCAAATGCGACATATCCTTTCTGCTTGAGGAAAACTTGTAATGTTACGGATACAGTCTGGTCATATACTTTTCCAAGTACTTTTCCAAGTACTTTTCCAAAGTTGAAATTTTGAATCCATGCCATTACTGAGCAATATTATCCACAGCATACTTTATGTTAAATTTCTTCCAGAAATATCTTACGATGTACATGAAGGGGGTTAAATATCATATTACAAGCGATATTTCCTCCCAAAACTAGTATGAAGCAATTTTTGTAAGCTTTAAATCCTAGTTTTGACTTTTCCTTCCGGCGAAATTAAAGTTCTAGCAGGCATGCACTTTGAGAAAAGTGCATTCTCATTACCGTTGAAAACTTGCTTTTGTGTGTAGTCTCGTTCAGCAATCATTCCTCTCAATTAGTTGCTGATCCCTTATCAGCGCTCGCAATTTCAATAGTCATTTTTATATTGTGAAAATTCATTGGCTGCTTGCAACTTTCAAAACAGCCTTTACTAGCCGAATAGGATTTTTACTAGAAGTTTCCTCTTCCGAATTGATATCTTCGTTATCGACACATTACGCCGATTCTGATTCTCGTTCCATATACTCAAGAGTTGTTCCACCTTAAGCATTACATTAGTTCTATGCGAAAATACGGTCCGGAAAGTTATCGGAATGGCTCTTGATCATTCGACATAATTTTCTGTCCGTTATCTCGTATTTTTCTCATTGTAGACGTTATAAACTTTATTGCTTTGGAAATATAACTTAGTTTTATTTCCGCATAATGGCCTTTTTTATGTCCATAGGAAAAGATTTCAATTAATGCATGCCGATTTTTTTCAACAACTTGGCGCGTATTCGCAACAATAGAGAATGTTTTATTTACTAAATCCTATACATTGAGGCTCAGGTTTCCTTTATGCACGACACAGTCTACAGCATGGCATTGGCAATATTCAAAGGCAAAACACGACTATTGTTCTCGTACTCAACTACAGAGCTGATGGTCTCATAGCTCCAATATACATTTTATTTTAAATACATCAAATCTATGAAGAGATTTTATCACTGACAATTTTGCAGCATCATACTATTTAGCAATGTTTAGACATTCAGAGATATACACACGTAAAAAAGTTATTTCATTTGCGTACACCGAAATTTTCAGCAGTAGACATGCTTTTACAATATCCTTATCAATATGAATTTACGTTGTCGAAAATTCTTCAAACTTAATTTCGATAGTTGTAATTGACAATAAATGATCTCACATGAACCTTAAGCAAAGTGAATATCATATTCGTGGGACCAATTTTATGCCCAACACCTGAAGCTAGATTCGTTTGTATAATTGATATATTTCTACTCAGAACCTATATTGCTTTTACTTAACGGTATAAACATAAAGATTCACAACAACGTATGTATGTACGCTTGGATGTATATATCTGTGTGTGTAAAATACAATATATATACATGTAATATATAATATATACATATACATATAATGCATAATATACACACACACACACACACACACACACACACACACACACACACACACACACACACACGCATATATATATACACTTACATAACTACATATAGATAGATGTACGCACGTAGTAACACAACTTCAAATACAAAAACACACACAAACGTACAGTCTCGCACATAAACGTAGACACACATTTCTGCATTTTCTCGCCCATCTTTTCTCGGTTCACCAACAATTTCCTGTTCTGCTTGATGCACAATGAATACCATTGCCAGCTTGAAAGAACAGTATACACATATCTTGTATACGTATGATTATACTTTTACTCGGCGTGTATCCTCTCTGCTTGAGGCATAACAACTACAAAAGCGACGCAAACAAAATATTTCATTGTTTCGTTACGCAATTCAAACACTAAATATGGAAAATGAATATTTCATTCATCTTTAGGCCCTGCTGAACATCTTTAGATACGTTGTGCTACCATAGGTCATCCCTCATCGACCATATTTATAACGAAATTCATTCTTACTGCAACCATCACGTTCTATGTACCCAAGTGACCCCTCCCAGCGCATAATATTCAACGTATTATAGTATTGTTTTCTTAAGTTATTACTTAAGTGGGAGATTGATCAGCTACCTATATCTGATCGATCATCTTTACAGAAGACATCTCACATACATCAACTGATAATGAAATCGAAGATGGTTCAGTAAAAAACGGGCGATAGAGTACGTTTCGGACTTAAAATCCAACTTATTTTACAGGTTAATAATTTAAAAATGCATTTTTGTTTACACACTTGCCTACAACCCAAACACAGAACTCTTTCCAATGATTATGTTTAAAGGTAAAGCACTACTATAGTTTACACATATATATTTCAATTTTACTGCAACGACGAATCCCATCTCCACCACCAAATAGTAAAACAATATAAACTGAGAAAAGTATCCGTGGTAAGGAGATGAGAAGGCAAAGTTTATGGATGAGTGATCTCGAAAACTCTGAGCTGTAGTAATTGAGGGGCAACTGCCAATAAGTTTAATATGTGCACGCACTAACAGTATACATAAATGGTATCTGAAGAAATGTTGAAAGCAATTAAGATCATGTTGTACTGATGAAGAGCAGCGAAAAGGTATGGCGAGGACGTTGGAAACATCAACAAATAAAAAAAGTATTAACTATTAAGAAAAAATTGACGACAGGGGTTTCTCGTCGGTAATTAATGTAAATGAACAAACAAGGTAGGTAATGAAATGGGAACACTAGCGGCCGACTGTACAAGTATCAAGTTAAATTCATTTTAGTATATTTTTGTATAGGAATGGGTGCTGAAAAGTTCCTGGCTTTAAAGGTCTTGTTGAAGGCCCAGCCTTGCGAGTTCTTTTAGAGAGCTTAGAAAAACTGAAGGACCATTGCAGTAAGTGTGTAGATGTGAGAGGGGAACACGCTGAATAAAATCATAACTAATCCTTTTGTGTTTTCTTTTACCCAGAGCCAGGAACTTTCCAGCACTACCTTGCCTATTTTCATTTACACATTTACACATAACTATTTGAATTGTAGACATTTCGATGGACGGAACAATGGGCCGTATCTCAATATTTTTAAGTTACTATCTTCGTATGAGTCCGATACCAGATTATTCGCAAACGGGACAATACTTGTATATGACTGTACATAGATTATTAAGCATATAATTTTGTGCAGATAAATAACTGCAGCACTAGTGGGTATTGCATAAAAGAAGAGACTTATGTAAATTACTATGTCGTGATCTATGAACATCAACAACAGGTTTGTATACTTATAAAGAAAAAGACGCAAACCAAAAACAGATACACGAAAGCACACACATGCACACTTATACACGCACACATAGATCCATACAATCAGTCACATATTTTTGCATGATTCTATACGAGTGGCAACTATACTCCAATGAATACCCGATACATGCAATAGTGTATGATTGGCAAGATATATCACAGACACGTCAAAATAGATTTAAATTAAATTACTCTGTAATTGCATTGCACATGCACGCAGCCAACGAAAATATGTAAATATGCATATCCGTATATATACGTATATATTTATGTATGTATGTATGAATGTATGTATGTATGTATGTATGTATGTATGTATATACATATATATATATATATAT
>NC_068983.1:64302678-64307199 GCF_001194135.2 Octopus bimaculoides | reverse complement strand
TATATATATATATATATATATATATATATATATTCGTAGTTACATGTGTGTGCGTGCGTGAGTGTGCGTGCGTGTGTGTGTGCGTCTGCGTGTGTGTTTGTGTGTATGTGTATAGATATATGTGTGTGCGCCTGTGTATGATCTATGCTTATATAGAGAGTAATTGATAGATAGATAGATAGATAGATAGATAGATAGATAGATCCTACTGCATTTGTGAAGGGGGTTTCTGCTGATACACTGTTATAAATTATATTCGTTCAAAATAGTGTTACATCATCATTAGTCAAATCCACGTCAAAGTATTTGCATACATCAAAGATGAATCTCATAATATTTATCATCTAACCACTAGGCGTTATAAACTGATCGACTTGAGAGTTCCATTCATTGTTGAAACTTTTTTGATATGTTTTTTGCGTGCAAATACACATCCAATAATATTTGTTTGACGAACTTATCGACACCATAATAATTAAACATTTCGATGGCCGTTTTCATTTTATTTATGAAATATTATCAACAAATATTTTCTATGTGTGATTATTTTCTACAAAGATATTTAATATTTTGGTTGGTTTTTCTGTTTGATTTATTGATTCATGTATTACTCGGACAACTTTAGTTGTCACGATATAGGATTAGCCTTTTCTTTAATTCTCTTTTTATTTTATTTATCTATTCGTTTATTTATTTATTCATTTATTACTTCTAAATTTCTCTATTCATAAAATTCTTTCAGCTTGGACGATAATCGATTCATGGTCAGATCTATGAATAGAAAATGTTGCTTCTCATTTAACTCTAGGTAGCACTGATTGAACATACCTCAAATGAAGGATGTTACATCCGTGACTATATTGTTCTAATTATTAACTAAAATTACGTTGTATAATATGCCTTATTTCAAGCATGTCATGTTTTTGTGTAGAGCATCCATCGTCGGCTCAATTTATTTATTTCAAAATCAGTCAAAGTATGTCATTTTCTATCGAATTTTAGAGATTCTAACCAAACAATAGTAGTGAAAACAATAGGGAATCTAAGGAAAATAGTGCAAGGGAGGTAACTGAACAAAACCCACCCTCATATGAATAAAATTAACCGAATAAGAATCCAATAACACATCTAGTTTAATCAATATAGATGGAGTACATAATACTTCTGCCAGTAGTAACTATACGGTTAATATTAATAAGAATTATTGTTACTGTAAGAGCAAATGACTATAGCGACTTGGAGAACAATGCCTCATTAAAAAACTAGTTTAAAAATGTACGATGGCAGCAGAGATATTCCTAATTATTATATAGGGTTATCCACTTTAAGCAAGGATTAAGTAACAACCCTTATTCGTTTAAAAATAAGGAAAGGATTAATTGTACAAGCTTCAGTGGGTTCGTCTACATTTTCATAGATAGGTACAGTAAATATGATACTAAATTGGAAATTGTTTGTAGATATTCGGCGCAAACTATCGGAAATTCAAAATGTGTTCTATGCTTGAAAGAAATATTCCATATGTTTACCTCTAATTGTAGTTTATTATATCTGGGAAACGAATTAACAGTAAAATGCGCACATTCATTTAGATAAGAATATATGCGTTTTCCAAAAAAAAAAAAAGGATTTTAATTTGAAATTATATAGAATTGCTTATAATTTAACCTAGTAAACTAAGCACAAAATTACTTCAGTTAGATTTTGACAAACACACGCGAAACCTCAAAGTTATAGGGTTTGTGGGGGATTTGACGCGAAATATGATTAGAAATTCCCCTTATTTTATTCATCTTATTCCATATTAGACTTCTAATATATCGAAAATGTATGAAAGTTTATTACTATGGGCTGATGTGATTCCCGAGAAGTAGTGCAGAAAGAGCCATATTAGAAAAAAATTACTGGAAATGACCGCTTTTGCGTTGCAAATCTCTGGGAAACAACGCTGATAATGCGAGAGGGATATGTTTGAATTGGAAATCCTAAAATAAAGATTCCAAAAAGTAGAGATCATTTCAGTGGCAGTAAAAAATGTTGAAGATAAAGGAACTCATTCGGCCTGGGTTTGGAGTGCATTTGTGAGTAACATCCTATTAATCAGTCGAGTAACATTACGTTAATCAAGTAACATCATATCAATCAGTTTGCCTGCTAATATTGCAGCAGCAGCAGCAGATCTGGGTTTACAGGTGGTTATTAACCATGGATACTGATTGTAGGTACTGAAAATTGTTGTAAAAAGGTGACATTCTCATCTTTGATATATTGGAACGGTGTGGAATAGGCCAGTAGCGTGGTCATTTGTAAGAATGTCACAATGCAGCGCGCTTCAAAATATCAAACTCATTTCTGCAGAGGCAGTGAAAGAAAGAAAGAAAGAAACAAACAAACAAACAAACAAACAAACAAACAAACAAACAAACAATGAAAGAAAGAAAAGAAAGAAAATGAGACATATATATACAATGAGAAAGCACTAGAAGGAAATAGTGAGAAATATATGGGCAGGCAATCTACCAGTGCCTAAGAGGGAGTGAGTAATAGCTTACTCATGGTAGCAAGCAGACTGTAATTAGGGAAGGGAGCGGTATTATGTAGCACACCTACAACTTTATTTATCCTTGCGTACAACATTTAATTATCCTTGCTTAACTCACTGGCATGCAGGTTCTCTGTTAAATATCTACACGTGTTCCAATAATTTGGTGTAGATATACGATGGAAACTCCAGCAGTAGACTATATATATTCCGATACAATTTGGCAGTGGTCTCTGACTATAGTCAGAGACTGAAAACACTTAAAACAGGACTAATAGCAAAATATGTTCGTTCATCTTCGTTTGATATGTGTAATAATGTCAATGACAATGAAGTTGTATATGCTGAATGTTTGGCGACACATACTATGATCATTATAACGATAGTAGAGCAATAAGTGGTGTTGGCGCTTCCACTGCTGGTACAATACCTACTACAGACTACTTCTGCCGTTGCGGATATGATGATGAGAGTGCAGACTAGGTTCATGACGACCGGAATGTGGAGACGTAACATGAGTAAGTCTATGACAATAGATAAAACATTTACGTTGATGATAGTTTAAATGTAATAATTTAAATAGATTTTTACATGTACATTGGTGTGTGCTTCTGAAATGTCTGCACTGCTGTGTGCGTGTGTGTTTGTGTACGTCTTTGTGCTTAAGTTGATATATGAGATTAAGAATGTACAGGTGAGTACGCTGTGAGATCAACTATGGCGACGTTTTTAGTCATTCAGAAGAGATTCATTCATATTTAAATTGCATTATGAAGTATTATCTTAAATGTCTGTTATATAACTATATAATGTTGCTTTTGATATTACCGTAAATTCTGCACGATGGCATGAAGGTTATCGCACCGCTGGAACGTCCTTCTAATTCATACTAGATGAATGAAAAACGTTTATACAGAGTCAGTTAAGCTATGGCTGTAATAATAAATTTCCGGCCGAATAGAAGAAAATCAGGACATTTAAGTGAATTTTCTTTGCAGACGCCGCTGTACAGATATATAGGCCAATGCATTCACATCCAATTGTTACAAAGTCATTATATATTAACTGGTGATTGATTTATTAGGTATTAAATATAATATAATTACATGTCTACTCTACGGATATTTGATTACAGGATGTACATTTGCACACATCTTCTCAGACGTAGATAAGTATCGCATACACTCACACAGCTATGTATGTATATACATATGTATATGTGTGTGTTTGTGTGTGTAGGTGTGTGTGTGCTCGTGTGTGTGTGATATGCGTGTGTGTCGGTGCATGTACGTCTGAGTGTTTGCATTTATGTTTGTATGTACACAGGAATCTGTATACAGTATATACACATGCATACACTTACATACATATGCATATATAGATACTTACATACATGCTGTACGTACGTATGTATGTATGTATATATATATATATATATATATATATATACACTACACACACACATCTACATACATACACATCAAAACACTACATGTACATTTACATAGACGTCTGATACCAACATTGCTGATTGACATTTATAAAGTGCCTGCAGAAATTCTTGCTGTACGCCTCAATTATAAATTCCACGTATTTAAATGACATTAACTGTCCACATCTGTCCTCGCTGATATATTTGTACTGTAATAGTTGACATTTTATCAACAGTATGCGTTTAGACGTATACAGTCTATAACATTTCTTGTGATACCCACATTATTAAATTTACGTATCCAGTGGGAGATAGCTGTACAAACAGTACAATATTTACCCTTATAATGTTTTAGCTCTCTAACCATAAAATTCAATTTACCAGATTTACTCTTTACAAAAACGTTGGTGAGCCGATGTAAATTAATTTTCAGGAGCCAAATGTTTCGCAACACTCATCCTACTGCCCGTCCTTTTACTAATGCTGCTGCTGTTGCTGCCACTGTTACTGCAGTTGGTTAGGCTATATGTATATGTTATGTATATAT
>NC_068983.1:64298985-64302211 GCF_001194135.2 Octopus bimaculoides | reverse complement strand
TATTCATTTCATTTGTTTTCTCGTCTTCTCTTTAACTTTCTAACCATTTTTTCCAGGTCATACCGACATTTTGTCTGTGGCAGTTCGCTAAGTTTAAAAATGAAATGATAATCAAAAACACAAACCGAACATATTTATACACTTGTATGTGCATCGTCCTCATCTACATTGGAAACTACGTGTAAATGGCCAGAATATTCACATTTCCTTGTATACTCCCTTATTTCATTATCGCAATTCACTATCACATTTATTTCATTACATTGTCTTTTTTCTCTCATAAAAAGAAACATACATAGGTACATACTTGACAATGTAAATTCATTTTATTCGAGATTACATAACTTTCATTATCATTTTATTATACCTTTATCTCTAAAGATTTCTTTCTTCCTATTCTGCTCCTATAGTTATCTTTGGCCCCATTTCTTTACCTCTTCTTTACCTCTTCTTTACTTCTTGCCACTGGTTCAGTGTTTCACTCTTTCCTCACTGCGACGCTCTGCCTTTCTGCAAGTTTATTTTTTTATCTGTCTGTGTAATTTCTAATTTGGTGCCGCATTAGCAACGTCCTTAGAGCGTCCAATAAATTATCTTACGCTATTTTTAACAGCTTTCTGTAACATGACGTCCGGAACCACAGAAGTCAACTACCCATTTCTTCTTTTGAGGGGGCAACAAATATAATACATTTTTGATCGCAGAATTGCCGTCAGAACAGCATAAAAACAGGGTGAATTTCTTTTTCAAAGCGGGAAAGTTTACCGGTCTAATTCACCCGGTACTTCTGCTGTTCTAACTGCAAATCTGCTTTCGAAAAAATATCATCTCAGTACAATACACATTTTGACGTTTATAAAAACAATTGTTACTTCGCTTATATTTATATTCACATAAATATAATACAATTTAATTCGCGGTATTGCTGAGTTATATGGATAAACATATACAAAATATATAGAGATCACTACGATCAACCCTATAAGTGAATGCAAGCATTGATATAAATTACTCCGAAACTGATATGAACAAATAATGTCTTAACATACAGGTTATTCGAAAGCAGTATTAAGCAGAAAAGAGGAGAAGATCCCACTTTTTTTTTCAATATTACCTGCCTGTACTAGCCATATTAGTTGCAGGATAGTGGTTACTCGATTGGTAAAGACTTCTACTAGATGCATTCTTCATGACTACTATATGGAATGCTGGTTTACATAATACATAATTTACGTGCATATGAAAATGCATTCGTTATTGAGTGCTGGTGCCTGCGTGTATTCTCGAGTAGTGTTATTCGTTGATTTTAAGAGATATGACATTTTCGACTGTGCATTTCTACTAGATATACATACCTTTTTTTTTTCTAATTCTAGCGTAGCTGTCACATTTTAATTAGAAATATAATTTTTGCATTCTTTCAATTACTACTAACAATATTACTTTACAATTTGGTCATATGTTTGTCGGAATTATATTCCTGCATCTAACATTTAATGTCAACGGAAACCAAAGTATGCGACAGTCGGTTAATTATTGGAGCTTAGGTAAGTATTGCAACTGTTAATTAAAAAAAATCTGGCGTAACGTTGCAGCTGACAAACGATTATCTGAAAGTAGGTCTCTTCAAAACAGAAGAGAAAAATGAAAAATTCTTCTTATTTGAAATCTGGAGATGGAAGTCGTGAGAAAATATTGAAATTCCATGTGTTCTTAATTCTCTGTCATATGCCACAACGTAGTATTTTAATTAAGATTAAATTATTTTCTTTGTTCATTTCGTTACTTGTTTTATTGTTATTTCTTCTTTAATTATTATTGTGGATTATTACAACGGCATTGACATTTTTACTGGAGGCAGGTGAGTTTATGAAACTTTAATTATCGTACATATTTCCATGTTAGAAAACCTGCTTTGTGCAATAATTTATGTACCATGCAAAAATATTTTAATGGATTTGCCATTCATTCCAAAGATTTAATTAAATTAAATATGTTCTTGTTTAGAAAGCTACAAAGACATCTTTCTGGTCAACCATAATGACAAAAACACACACAAAAAATAAATGAATCGTTCGACTATTATCAAACGAACTCACTATTATAATGAAAACTGCAAGCAACAAAAATACACTATAATGTTTATCTGAAGGCAGTGGTAAACTAATTCAATATAATTCAAATACGAACGGATGTCAGAAATTTAGAATAGAATGGGCCAACCTTTATAAGCAAGAATTGGTAGCTTCCGGGAAGTACGGGAAGCTTGTACATGTACATTAGACATTTTAATACTGAATAGAAAAAAGTATTTTTGGCACAGGTTTCATACATTCCAAATGCGATCAAGTGAGAGTAGTGGTAATTTACAAAACCAATCAGTCATATGACAGCTAGATAGTTCCATACATATAGCAGCCCGATGTACTCAGATGGGTTGACTTTTTCAGGAAAATAGCACAAACAAACAAAAAGTTGTTGATGGTAATCATACTATTACAATGTAATACTGTCCTTTTCTTTTATGTATACATGTTCATTAACTATTACTATCCCCAACCTTCTATATTGATCTGCAAAACCGGAAATTTGCCCTGTTCTCCTAATGACTCGAGATACTTTCAAATAATACCAATACAATTTCCAAAGACGGAATAGAATAACTGGTCCATCGAATTAATGCGCTAATGAGCTTAAGATACAATTTAGTCATTCCTAATTGTTAAAGTGATTGCTAAAATGTTTGCATAAAGATATAATATGGATGTTACTTCATAGTATCGATAAAATTGTAGTGTTAAGGAAAATGAAGGCAGGTAGGTGCTGCAAACATCAGAAAAGTGAGTGAAAAGAAAGTAGAATGTTCTCGTCAAGACTAACACAAATGAAAAACATATTTACAGTCTGTTTGATTAGAAAATACGTACAAAACGGATTTTGGTTGCAGACATATGTTCAAGTACTCAGAGGGAATTGATGAATAAATGATATCGGAAGGGATGAAAGGATTTACATATGCAATGACTGTCTTCCCTAATTCCTGGAATATATTTGGTTTGTACAGGAATAACCTTCATAATAATATTGTAAAATACTCCTGTAGAAAAACAATTAGATTCAGTCGAATGTTCGGGCAACGTAATTATAGAATCCCTAAGTTTTGGTCGAACTGTCGTGATGCTTGAAATACATTCATCCTGATACAGAGAATATATATATATATATA
>NC_068983.1:64294814-64297980 GCF_001194135.2 Octopus bimaculoides | reverse complement strand
TAATCGATCAGTGAAAACAGTACATCAAATTGAAATAAACCCCTCTCCTCGGAGGCATACGACCAGAAAGATTTCGATCATACAGAATACTCCATTATAATTTGTTAGTAGATTGTTCATCAATATTAAAGACTAAACTAATTATATTGCTTCTTTTTGCTACTATTTGAGCAGAATATTTTAGCAAATTGATGTAATGTTTGCATTGATCGATTAAATGGGGGCGCTTGAAATGGCCGTAATACTCTGATACATGGACTTCTTTATTATTCATTTACATTTTATTTACCTAACTTCGAGTCGTGCAGAAAATAACGGACTGACTTGGTGCCTCAACATAGGTACCTAAATCAACTGAATCTGAATTATTTCTTATATGTATAATTCACCTATCTAGAGAATCACAATTACGAGTTCATACAAAGTATATACATTTGATATACAGTGCTTACATTGCTAAATATTTCATATAAGAACAGCTTGGTTCGTCATTATTCTATTTTGTAATTAAATACTTAGGCATCCTAACATGATAAAATAACTCTACTATTTGATATTTGTAATCGGTTTTCTGTATAAAGTTTCCTTTCAGGCATTTTATAGGTCATAGTCCTTGGGTGGCCAATCACTTTAGATGTATTGAATGTTTAACGTTGAATAGAATAGGAATATATACACTGTTGCTGTTTTGTTCTTTTTACACATAGGTGACAGGTGATTTCTATGGAACTCTACAAGCCGGCAGTAAGGTTTGTTTGAAGTCTACATCAAATATTTCACAGAGCATAGAGGTATGTAAACGGATAGATTTGAACTGTGCAAACTAAAAAGCAAAGCTTTGTATTATATCTTCGCTTACACTCTGCTGAAAAAAAAGTAGTGGCATTCATTTCCATTTACACTTCTTCCTTAAAACAAACTTTTCAGAATAATGTTAAAGACAGCAAATATTACTGATGTCTCCGACGTAGAGGAACACTACTGGCCAGGTCATATTTTTGCAGTGCATTTTTAGGAGAATTCATTATCCTTTGCTATCTACACATTGTTTATAGTGCATCAAATTATTACTCTCTAAATGATATTCGTACACTTCTAGCAAATACATAATGGAATATTTATTTATTGGCCTAACACACGTGCGTAAACACATACACACCCTCACCCACTCACTTACTCAGTCACGCACTTACTCACTCACACACTCACTCACTCGCACAAACACTCGTGTGCACTAACACACGCGCACACACGATTTATGCTAAGTTTACATTCGTATTTGTATGTAATTCCTGCTCTGTGGAGAAATTGTCGCAACCAACGATTATTAAATTACATTATTTGGAAGAGGATCTTCATCATTTTGTAATCTCTATAGCTACAGTACAGCCACTTCAAATTCTGAAAGATTAGTTTTGTAGAAATAAAATGTGTCAACAATATTAGCTCCTGCATTTTAGAATAATTTGCACAGTCTCAACACAGCATAGACTATGAGAGCAAATCTGTTTTAAACAATGTATCAGGCTTTTAGTAAAATGTAACCTATTCAATTAAATTTTCCAGCTCAGTTAATTTTCCTACATCCTGCAAATAACGTTTATTCACAAATTACAATGTCCTTTAGTTATGAGGCAACAAAGCGATTTCTACTGATAATTAACTTCTTTAAATAACCAACAACTGATAAGCATCCATTTAACATATATCTACATTTCATAATAGAGCTCTTGGTTTCCGAAAGATGTTTGTATCAACAATTAACAACACTGTTCAAATGTTTCTCCTATGAATAACTTATAGATTTAAAGAGCTCTCATAACAAAGATTAAAGGAAAACAGAATAGCGATACCTTAGAGCGAAGGGTTTTAAAGTGTAATAAACTTGGTATAGTAACCATCAAATCCCATCATAAATTTCCCTGTTAAGTTTTTCCTCTCAACCAAAGTCATGTACTGATTGGCACGAAAATGATTTTCCACTTGAGGTAATTTACAGCTGTGTAATAATAGCAAATAGCGACATTGTTTTGCAAGTGATAAAATATTCTCTGGCCCACAACAGACACTGCGAGTTCCGACAGTATTTTCGATTTTTATTTAGTTTTTTATATACCTATATATTCTTTTTCTTCACTACATCAGACTTCGCTTTCTTTTCTTTAGATATCGATCCTTGTCTATCTATTGAAACACGTCAGTAATAAATGATTACCAGTCCAAAAAAAAACTCTTTTTCTCATAACTAATTCCAGATCAAAGGTACACCTAAGTGTTTTATTGCAAATCATAGAACTATTTCAGTGCCTACGATCACTGATATATAGATAAAACCTACAAGTGAGATATTCAAATCAAACCTAAATAAATAAAAAAGATTTCACATTGTAAACCATAAATTGAAGAATATTGGTTTTATATTAGGGCAAAAATAGATTGCTTTACATGTGAAACACTATTTAGGTACGACGTTCATTAAAATTAAAATTGGTTTCTTGAGATACGTTGCATGATTAGACAAAAATACAATAAGAAATGCATCCAAAGTTTTATCCAAGTTTTGATTTAATAATCCAAAAATATCATTGATAATACAATACATTCATATCCAATCTCTTTGGATCAACAAAAAGGTTATTCTGGTTACAACTCGTTTTGCCCGCACACAAATACATACTTACGCATGAATCTGTAGCTATATAACTATTGTTGCACTATGCTTTTTGCAGTCCAGGTACTTATTTCTCACTTCCGCACACACGCACGCACACACACACACACACACACACACACACACACACACACACACACACACATTCGAACGCACGCACACACTCGCACACACACAAATACTCACAGGGAGTTATGCACCTGGATCTATAGGTAGGTATATGTGTGTATCTGTATATCTATATATACTAAAATATGGGTAGAAACTGTTAGACCCCACAAAGAATGGTTTTTCTCTCTTCCTCCCACCAAAACTCTAATATTTCAAATATTTTATAAGATGGATACATCGAACCGGTTATATTTTGTGAAACATTTTGTCTAAGATATATTTCTGTACCTTTTCCAACTTCATTTACTTATTAAATTATGGACACACAGACACAGACACACACACAGACACACACACACACACACACACATATATATATATATA
>NC_068983.1:64288726-64294715 GCF_001194135.2 Octopus bimaculoides | reverse complement strand
ATATATGGTTCTTTCACGAAACATAATGTTACTTATAATTTCGCCCATTAAATATGTTTTTTTCTTGAAACACTACGGGCAATTTCCGAGGTTTCATTTAATTTTGGTCTCCTGACATTTTCCCATGTACCTGTGTTTATTATCGAGATGTTGCTGCCTGTTTCCAACTGTAAATGTACGTTTATATAATTAAGTTTTACATACACACATTTCCTTTGAGAATTGTTCGTATTTTTTGTTTGTTTACGTGTTTTTTTCTGTTGAAAAACCTGTCTTTTAGGTTCTGTCATACAGTGCGACATTTTATATCTATTTTACCACACTTGTAGTATTTTATATTTTTATACGGACCCATAACATTGCACCCATAACATGGATTCGGTTTTGATATTTCTTTTTTGTCTATTTTCTTATTTGTTACCGGTCGACACACTTACATCTGAGAACAAATTTTTTCTTCAATTTTATTTGCGTCATGTCGTAGATTAATAATCCCGTAATATTTTTTCTGCTACTGCCTGCAGAGTCAAATTTTGGTCCAGGCGTAATTTGTTTTAATATCCAGGAACGTATATCTGCATCTTTCCGTGCAGTAAGCCCTTCAACAGCAATTAAAGACTAGAACATGTCCGGGGCCAACTCATTCATTTTGAATTTCTCACACTCCAAACTTGTCTCTAAAAATATGTTGCACGATAATTTCATTCCTTTTCATAAATGTTTTAATGTGACGATGCGTTGCATTCCACGTTCTTTAAATATTTCTTTGTAATTATTTGAGCACTATTGAACATGAAATTATTTTCTAGTACACATATGATGCATATGTTTAAGTATGTGCATTATCTATATTGCCGTGTCTCATGTATTTGCACTAATTACTACTTCGCCCTGTCATTATTCTTTGGAGCTGCTTCACACTACAAATGTTTGTCAGTTTCCCTTTTGCAAAACCTATGACAACAGTAAATCAAGCAACATACTAACGGCAACTGCTATGCTAAGAACAGTTTTCGGGTGTTGATATTGATCCTTCCCTCTCAATATTATTTTATGTCATGATTAACATTCGGATATTTCACCACAAAATCACTAGGAATATTATATTTCATAGCATCAGTAACTTTATCCTGTAAATGACAAACATTCCCAATTTCAGTATAAATCAACCGGCTGAAACCTATAAACAAAATGAAGTAAATATGTTGAAAGACAATTATTTTTCTTTTCAACTTGAGATGCCATGGACATACGTTCAAGTGGTACTGTATTACTGGCATCAGTTACAAATGGGCATTCTTTAATTGTGCTATTGTCATTCATTACCAATGAATGGAGGCAAGCTGCAGATTTGTTTGCTAACTTTGTAACATACTCATGCAGCTAATGCTAAAGTTACTATTGTACCAGCAGATGATGACTAAGTCTCATTAATTTTTCAGAAAAATGCTTGTGGCTATTTCCGCCTGTAAGTGAATATAGGAACGAAATTCGAAAGTGTACCACTCAAATACAAGGACTGAAATACCACTGGACTATTGTCATACTAGCACCCAGGCATATCACTCTCATCAAAAGCTGTGCATATTTCAGTGAAGTTTCATATCATGACTGTCTATTATTAAGTCACTGCTCTAACGGACTAACGATTTTATGAAGGCGTCCATTTACATAATCTCCATTCAATGAAATATTAATTGCATATATTGCATGTATCGATTTTTTTCTGAATCTGCAACTAAATGAATATGATATATTTCTTAGTTATATTATTCTTGAATCGTACCCCAAGCCAAATGAAATGCGCATTTGACCTCCAAAATAACTTTCAGTCTAAATCACACACACACACGCTATATATATATATATATATATATATATATATATATATATATATATATATATATACGGATAAATGCATAAATACATAAATATACGGATAAATGCACATTTATAAAAGCATTTCTTTGTATGTGCGTGTAGCTCGTTTACAATGCTACATATAAATTTGTATATTTTATACATCTTTCATTAAATCATATTTGCAAGTCCCATTGATACATCTCCAGTCATATAAATAATTATAGGTGTTTGTTGGTCAATCTGCATAACATATAGCCACATTGTTCAATGAGATAAAGTTCAAACATAATAAAATTATTACTATATTTTTTTGTAATAATGAAAATATTCCTGTTGGAAGTTGAAAACAAATTTATTGTCACTTACAAATAATTTTCTGCGATGAAATATTATGTTACACCGAATGTATGAACTCCACATATTTCATCAAATATGTTAGTAGATAAACAAAATATTGATTTTATGTTCTGATAGAAAATGGACTAATAGGAGTGTTATACCGTATTTAATTAATCCCCAGTAGTATGTGAACATCACGTGAGCACGTTACAAGCAAAGTTGCAATAATATTTTATTGATTATCGTCAATTTGGCATACAATGAGGAGTCTGAGGATCAAAACATTTCATCTGTGACTATCTGCATTACTTTATTATAGATATAAATTTTCTAAGGCTACATTAATTAAATGGCATGGTGTAAGTTCAGAAACTTTTACTGTTAAGTTAAATGATCTTAAGAGAGGCTGCCCTCATTGACTCTTCAATATATATTATCTTGCTGGCTCGATTAGTTTGGAACGCAGCAAAATATATACTTTTGCATACTCTTATATAGAACCCGATTGCCAGCGTTATGCTTAGTTGCTGACATCATTACCGTATCAATGATTACACAGCGTTGGTTAAATAAGATACAGCTGCCTAAATAATGATAAAACCCTTGTTTGTAACTGTTATTTTCGGGCGTATTACAAACGTTTAATATGATAATAAATCGGAGTGAAATACTAATGAACTCTAGAGTAAACTTTTGGTCTAGCATATCCATCAGAATCTCAAAAACTATGTGTATACATTTGTGCGAACGCATCTGTTAGTATCTATAATGTCAAGGTTACTTATGACTTAAAATATTGAATAGTTCGAAACAAAAGTATATGGCTAAAACTATATTTACTAAAATACAGTAAACATTTAATAAAGAGCACAATGTCAGAGTAATTTTCACTGTCACTAGACCGGCAGGAATTAACTAACAAATATTTCTGAAACCTTAAAGCCGTAATGACACAGAAAATGTAATCATTTGTAACCAATACAAACATATTGTAACACGAAAATAACAACCAATATTAAGTAAGAAACTACAAATGTCACAAACCCCTCCCACAGAGCTGATAAAAAATTACTAGATTACATACCAACTTGGGTATCGTTTACTTGTTGCTAACTATTGCATCTCGCTGTAGCATTTTAAAGGAAGGGTTAGTGGAAATTATGATACTGATGTTAGTCATAGATTATTATCTATATCACTATGATAATATGTATCCCATCAACGTAAGGAATCGGGGCCCTCTGAGGTTTCCATTTCATATTTGTTCTTGCTAGGTAATCTCCTATAATCTTGCTTATGATTTAACTTTAATATATTGTAACACCGCAATCTCCATATAAATTTATTTTAAAAAAGGACCCTGCCGGAAGGATATAAATACTGGTTTCAAATTTTGGCACAAAGCCATCATTCTTTGGGGTGGCACGAAATCAATTAAATCTACTTCAGTGCTCAACTGGATCCTATTTCATAGACGTCATAGAGTGGGAAGGCTAAGTTGACCTCGGTGGAGTTAGAACTAAGAACTTAGGTATTTCTCCCGGCATGCTGACGATTCTTCCAGCTCACCGCTTCATAGGATGGGTATAAATATTGATCGAAATTATTGTAAGGCAAATGCATCGTAGATAATAATGGACAAAATTAAATTCATTTAATAATAAATATTAATAATTGCAGATTTAATTAGAAACTCTACATACAAGTCACGTGAGAATAGTTGGAAATGAGGAAAATCTTTTCATGTAGATAATTTCTAAAGGGGTAGAAACCGTAAATCATTGGTTAGATACATATTTATATCTGTGATTAACTTCGGTGACGCAGAAAATTACAAGCATATGTAATTGGCCAGTAACACCATCTGCACTGACGCCAAAATTCCTAACATCACAGGTAATATCTAAATACGCATAGTGCTAAGTTAGTTTCGCATAAGTTTAAGATTAAAGTTCATCTGTTAATTTATTAAATATGCTCGCTCTTGGATAAATGGCATTTGTTAATTTGCAATTTGTGACGAGTTTTCCTTCAGAATATATTAAGGATCTGATACCGAAAACTGATTATCGCTTTTGAAAATTTGTCATGCATTTTAATATTTCTTAACATGGACTTTAGATCCTCCTCCTCCTCCTAAAATTTAAGGTATTCATCTTTTCGCACCCATCCAATAAGTCGGTAACAAGAATAGCAGAAACACATGGGCAGTGTTTATAATAATGAATATATTTATTAAAATGCATTTTATGGAATCCATACATTTCGTTTGTAGTTAGGAGAGATTGTAGTTAAATTTACATCTTAATATATTTGATCTTTTATTTTATTGCTAATAAATGTGATAGAATACCTCAAATAAAATACATGATGAGATTTCTAATAAAAAACAAATCGTTGTGTATCAGTAGAACTAGGGTTTTCATCCATGAACAAGCAAGAAAAAACAACAACGAGAGGACGTGGAATAAGTACAGTTTTATTGGAGCAGCTAAGTTCCCGCGGATTTTTTTTAATTAAAAATTTTAAAAAGGTTTAATAACAAATAACAACTAATTAATCAATAATGTATTCACACTTGTTGTTTGCAACTAGTATTCAACAAGATTTTCAATACCTCGTTGGTAGAAATCACCCGATTTCGACTCGAAAAATTGATCCAACCAAGCTCTCAATTCTGAATCAGTATTGAACGCAACTCCGCGCAGAGCATTTGAAAGAGGTCGAAAAGAGGTGGAAATCCGTTGGTGCCAAATGAGGAGAGTATGGCGAGTGTGGCAGCACTTCCCAGCCATGCGTTTGAATGACTTCCTTGACCATATTGGCGATATGACGGTGGGCGTTGTCGTGCAGCAGAAGAACTCCATACTGTTGATTAGGTCTTTTCTCTTGAATAGCCGTGTTCAGCCGTGTTCAGTCGTTGACTGTTTGGTTCCGTTCAAGCAATTCGTAATGGATAATCCCTTCTCAGTCCCACCATACACACAACATCGTTTTACGTGGATAAAGATCTTGTTTCACGCACAGTGTCGCTTGTTTACCGGGGCTAAACTATTCCTTGCATTGCTTCATGTTAATAACGTACAGGCACCATTTTTCGTCGCCAGTAACGATTCGGTAAAGAAATCGTTACTTGTGTCTATGAGTTGAACGGTGACCAGCAAGCAAATCAGCGGAGATTGTGGCTCATTGATTTTTGTTGCTGTCACTTAAAGCATACGAAACGCATGCTCCATACTTCTGAACCTTTCTCATCGAGTGAAGATGCTTATCTATTACAGTGTGGGAGCACTCCATTTTCAGTGCCAGTTCCCTTGTCGTTTGACGAGAATTTTCTTGTAAAAGGTGGTTTAATCGCTCTTCATCGAACTCAACTGGACGGCCAGAAGGAGGTGGGACATGAGGTCAAAATTTCCATTTTTGAACTTGGCATACAAATCACGAGTGGTTCTTTCAGCTATGGCCCCCTCCTTCTCGATACTCAGCACAAATGTCGCGAGCAGCTTTTGCGTCTTTAGAACCTTGATTAAAAGCAAAAAGAAGGTGGTGTCGAAAATGCTCGTCTTTCTTAACTTGAAATTCCATTTTAATGATCTGAAATAAACAAAAATTAACTGAAATTATCTAGAAAAAAAAAAATTTCAAAATGATTCAAAAATAGAAGTCACGAAAAAATAGATTCCAAAATTTAAAAAAGCAGTAAATTCCAAATTTAATAAAACGGTGGGAATTTAGTTGCCAACCCAAAATATTAACAGGGAGTTCTGAATATTTATTCCAGGAAATT
>NC_068983.1:64285693-64288478 GCF_001194135.2 Octopus bimaculoides | reverse complement strand
GTGTGTGTGTGTGTGTGTGTGTGTGTGTGTGTGTGTGTGTGTGTGTGTGTGTGTGTGTGTGTGTGAATCCAAATGTTTCCTGGATAACTTTCGTGCGTAATCTTTCATTTTCGGTTTTTGTTCACCTTCAAATGCTGCAAACTTTCCGTCATGCGCTGCCTCTTGCCTAGCCACACAGAGACCGGTACCCTTAAAATATGTAATGTTATAATAATCTATTTTTATTCAACCTAAAGCTTTAACCAGTTCAAAACTCCAAATTCACACCAGTAGCAGCTTAAATGCAACTCCAACAACTTAGTTTACAACATTCTTTAGAAGATATGCAATAATTTGTAAATAAATAAATCTGAACAATTAAGTGATTGGTAACCACCCCGTGGCTTGACATTTAATGTCCCTAACTCACATTCGAGATCGACTATCGTTGGTTTTACCTAGTAACACGGAATTCCCTTGCCTTGCGATATATGCAGCATGCAGTCATCAACTCAGTTTTACTCCTCGCTTGTAAGCATCAGCAAATGCGATCTCTTCTTTTCATACTAAATAATCTGCCTATAACAATTTTCCTTTCATAGAAACATATATTCTTTCCTTTTGAAATTTAGTCTTGCCTCAGCGTAGTACACATATTTACTGCTATGTATTTTCTTTTGTATCTGATTGTTGACCCACTTCCTACTAAAGCTATCCTTTATGTTTCTGCTCCTCATGTTTGATATTTTAATTTGTCGACCAACTAGATTTTCGCACTTTCTCCCGGAACATTTCGTATAGCACTATATATTGTTCTTTACCTCACAGGCATCGCAAAAGTTTACTTATTTTCTTAGATATATGTAGCTTTACACACATTTGTATACATATATAAACGTATACATTTATACATGTGTATGCTTATAAGCCAGTTATTTATCTTTAAACTAACCACAAGCGAGCAAAATTCAATCAAAGGTTGGTTTCAAACACAATATGAACAACGTTCCCCTCGTTACATGTACCCTGACAACGTATGCGCCCTCTTAGAACACTGTAAATGTGTTCCTCCCTCCTCAGAATATTGTCCCTCGAGAATTACGTTCTTGCGCATTGTACTTGATTAATTTTGCATTGTTATTAGAAATGAAAACTAGAATTGTTTAAGTCACGCTTGATACCAAGAAGTGACATTCTGCCTATTGTGTAATTTATATTTCATAGTGGGGGGGAATGGCATTTCCTATGTTCCTGCCAAACTAGTGAGAGAGAGAATATATCTTAATATTGAAGACCTGGTCTTAATTCTTGCAATAGGTTGAAGTCTACGAATGGCGTCAAACGGTAAGTCTTTTAGTTAAAATATGTGACACGAGAGTGAATAGGAACGATATTTGGGGAAGTATATTATATGCAAAATGATGGTACGGTGTATGCAAATTTTACCGGCTAAACAAACAACAGAGTATTGTAAGATAACTGGGTCGAAATTTTCGTTAAGCGTTAGCAAAAGGAATTTTTAAACACAATGTATGCTGAATATTTCATATTTCTTCTTTAAATAAATCTTTCTATTAAATACAACAGAATGTTCTTGGTACATATCAAGAATATCAAAGTTTGACTTATTATTTCTCAAATAGTAAAAGAATGTCACGTGGTGACAGCTTAATTTATCACTTGTTTAACATGTCTATCGGATAAATTTGTTTCCCATTGCTCTACTTGCAGTATTATTCGAAAATCAATAATCATTCAAATTCCGACAATTCCTTAGGCTAGTCTACATCAAAATTGACAGAACGATACTGTAATGTTTTTGAATAATTTTGCTGCAATCTGCAAGATTAGGATTAGTCTATTCGATCAGAAAATGCTTCAATGTTCCGGATATGTGTGTTGGTTTTCGGAATATTGTGTGTAATAGATGGTGTGTTATGTAGAACAAGAAATTGGGTTTCTTGAAAAGTAAGATCTTCTCTCTGGTTTCAAATTCCCCATAAGGGTAACCTCATTATTATCTTAATAGGGAAGTAAAGTGAATAAATTTCGCTACTTCTCAATTTCAATTAAATTTATTAATTCAATTGCAAGTCAAAAATGTCTATAAATTGACAAAATATAGATTGGAAAAAAAACAGGACAGCAAAAACAAAGCTATAATTAAAATGGTGGTGATGATGAAGATGATGCAAGCTTTCTGATTCAAGAGGACGTATGGGGCCAATTGTGTCTCCCATCCAAAGTGTCAGCAAAACCAAGGACATGAATCCTTTCCAACTGACTCATACCTTACAATATCTCTCGCCTTACAATCCTCTTAAATTGAAGATATTGATGATTGTCCAACCAGAGAAGAACGTCTCTCTCCTCATATGTTTCAAACTCGTTCATCATAAAAATTATTTTGATACAGCCACTAGACAATGAAACTGCCTTCCTTGCTTCGTTGAAAGGCAGCAGGAGAATCATCCCTATGTACCCTACCTGCCGCATATGTAACACCAACAGTTCTACAAACATGCACACGTCAGTAATGTCCGGGCATTAGATAGTGTGCCACGCATTCGGACGATCTAGCTCGATGGCAATGCAGTTTCTGTGGAATTTATTTCTACAGGCGCAGGCGCAGCTGTGTGATAAGAAACTTGCTTCCCCACTAAGAAAGAATAGCTCCTCCGCGGTAACTGCAGTGACTATACCTTTAGAAGTTGATATACGTCACAAACATATTTTAACTAACCTACAGATCGTTTATAAACACTGTTACGGGCTAATACAGCAGTAATATATATATATATATATA
>NC_068983.1:64283936-64285511 GCF_001194135.2 Octopus bimaculoides | reverse complement strand
AGATATATATATATATATATATATATATATACATGCATGTGTGTGTATGCATTTGTACACACACATGTATAATGTATATATATACGCATATGCACTATAACGTGGGGTATACACTTAGTAGTATGTCGATTAAAGTCCATGGCTCTCTGACATCATGTATAGTTTTGATATGTGTCCCTGGATCTACCCCTGGAATTCCTCGGTGTTCGATGATTATATAACAGATAGGTGAAATAGAAAATGGAATTCACAAGAAACTTTTTTCATCACAACGACCATTATAACCCATCGTGCGTCGATCTCCTGCGGGTGGGATAATATACAACTAGTTGAGTTGCATCCTTCGGTATAGACGTATCCCCTCAGGTGTCGTTTAAGATACCTGGGGAAATATTGCCAGTTTCGCTTTGTTCGATTATTCAGCATGTTGTTATGGGTTGTTGGCTGTTGGCTATAATGACAGAGGATGTACGCAGTATCATTGTTATAAACAGTTAATATGTATACATATGGTTAATAGAGAGAGTAAAGGATAAAGTGTGAAGGACAAAAGATAGAAGATAAAATCCGAAATGTAGTAAGATAAGTATACACGTGTAGACATAAGCACCTATATAGGCACACATACACACACCTACGTGGTCTCGTTCTCTCGTAAACATACAAACTCTCAAGCTGTTAATGAAATGTCGTTGAGGACGGTCATTAAAAATTAAATGGTATTATTAGAGGTGAACAGACAATGGGTATATATATAAATATGTGTGTGCGTGTGCGTCTGTGTGTGTGTGTGTGTGTGTGTGTGTGTGTGTGTACGTACACAAATATCACTATATGTGTGTGTTCGTGTGAGCGTGTGAGTTCTGTATAAACATATAAATATATGAGTACGTATCTGAAATATGCGAGTATATGCTGATATGTATACATATACGCATAGAAATATATGTGAACACATATGGTGACTGCAGTTTATATAAATAAATCAAACCGCCACCAGACAGTCATTTGTAGCGGAATACACTGGCCGCACAGAGGGGCAGCAGATAGTCATTCTTTGTTCGCCCCTAATAAGACCATCTTCGTTGTTTATGACCACATTCAAGGATATCTCTTTAACAGCGTCAGCTTAGGTACGCTTGACCACGAGACCATGACGGTGTGTGTATGTGTGCCTATATATCTGCTTATATTTACACCTCTATACTTATCTTAATGTATTCTATCTTTTGTTTTCTTATTTACTCTCTGTCATTTATTCACTATTAACCTTAGGGTGACTCATTAACTGTTTATAACAATAAAACTGTGTCCATCATCTGTCGTTATAGCCAATTACCTACTGGCAATAACAACATTTATAATCGAACCACGCGAAACATAATATATCCGTCACGATATCTTTCTAAAACGGAACCCAAAAACACACATCTGCACAGAAGGATGCAACACAAGCAGCTGTATAGCAACCCACCCACAAGGGACCGATGCAAGATGGGTTGAAACGATCGTTGTAATGAATAAAGATTCTCGTGAATTCCATTTTCCGTTTCCCTCATTTATATATACATACAT
>NC_068983.1:64279898-64283602 GCF_001194135.2 Octopus bimaculoides | reverse complement strand
TATATATACATACACACAACAGATGTGGCTATGTGGTAAGAAGCTCGCTTCCTAACCACATGGTTCGGGTTCATTACCATTGCGTGGCACTTTCGGCGAGTGTCCTGTACTATAGCCTGGAGCCGACCGAAGCCTTATGGGTGGATTTCGAAGAAGGAAACTGAAATAAGTTCCTCGTATATATATAAAAGAAATAATTAAGATTCAGTTGAATTAGTTACTTAAGTTGAGGCACCAAGTTAGTCGGGTATTACCCGCATATCCCAAAGATGAAAAAAATCAAAATAAGTAACAGGATGTCAAGTATTAGTGCAATAAGACCGTTTCAAGCGGCTCTATTTAATTGAATGATACAAGCATTACATCAATGTAAAGACAGTGCTATCTTCAGTTGCAATAAATATGCATTTTCAACAGAGAAGGTATGTTAATATAATTTTTCTCAAGTATTTTATTAGTGTTAGAGGATGAAATAACTTCATGTTGCCACTAATATAGTAAGAATAATCTCAGAGAAGAACTACCATTTTGTAGTGGTATGAAGCATAGTGGGGGGGGGGGACATCGGATTATGATTCATTTCTAATTTTGTTATCTACCTTCTTACCATCAACAAAAGATCTAAGGCTTGAATACTACTTTTATTAGGAATAAAGAACGTTGTGAGATGCAAGCTCAGGGCATTTAATGATTTCCTAAATCCCAGTATAGCGTCCTAAGTTTCCTGAAAATTATGACAAGAGTTAATGTCACCCTCTCCCAACCTATTTATGGACACCTAATTGACTCCCTTTAAATATAGCATTGTATTGAAATTGATGTAATGCATGCATTGTTCAATTAAATGGAGCCGCTTGAAACGGTCGTATTGCACTAATATTTGACAGCCTGTTACTTATTTTGATTTCATATATATATATATATATATATATATATATATATATATATATATACACGCGTGCGTGTATGTCTTTGTGTCTGTATTTGACCCCCACTACCGCCTAACAGCTGGTGCTGTTGTGATTACGTCCCTGTAACCTAGCAGTTCGGCAAAACAGACCGATAGAATATGTACAAGTCATCAGGGGCATTGATACGTGGATTAGATCGTCCCCTATACTCAACTGCTATTTTTTTTTATTGGCCCTGAAAGGATGAAACACAAAGTTGATTATGTGGAATTTGAACTCAGAATGTACAGACGGACGAAATGCCGCAACTTATTTTGCCCGGTCTGCTAACAATTCTGTCATTTCACCGCCTTATGGATATTAAATAATGTACGAAATAAAACACTGCTCAACTAAGATTTCTACGGTGCATAGTATGCCTACCAAAAAGTGGTTCGGAACCAACATGGAATGTAGTTTCTCTGCTGTAGTATTGGTTGACTTTTTTTATAACTATATAAGATGGAAATTAATCTCACGATAGGAAATTAAAATGTCTGTTACAAATTTAGAAAATAATAAGAGACATGGTTTACGCACACACACATTTATATATACTTACTGAAAAAACACACTTACATACACATACATAGATACACATATCATCTCGTTCTCTGTGATATTGTCAACCTTTTTATCGTATACAACGTTATATATGATCGGACTTTTTATAACAAATGCGGCATCCACGAGGTAGCTTCACAACAAAACAACAGCATTGCATATAAAAAGAAGTACCCAGCATCAAGTTTGTGATTAACCTGAGAGTACAGCGAATTAGATAAACTGGAGACACGGAAAGACTATACAGTAAAACCACACTAGGCGTATAAACTGCAACCATAGCAGGTGGTTATATCTATCAAATTTGTTATATACTCGATGTCTTTTGGGTATTCTTAGCAATCGTTCTTAATCCTAACTCTGATATTTTTTATTTTTAAGTTTGCTACGGGAACTACGCACTTGATGAGAACACGACAGCAGAGTGTTCACCTTCTATCATTTTACTTGCCAAGTGCAGGTTCTTCAATTGTCAATGACGTGGCATACTATGCATTGCTTATAGTCATACAATAAGATGCAGTGAATACCACAATCACTCTTCAGATTTACACATATAGATGCACATATCAATTTTATATTTCTCATGAACAATTATACTCATTATTTACATTATTTACAATTAACGGATATTTGTCCTCATCTTGTTCGTTGTTAACACAACGTTTCTGCTGATATATCCCACATATCTTGGGGAAATTTCGAACCTGGGTTCTCATTCCTAAGGTATTTTTCGAAGTTATTTTCATTATTAGTATTATTATGATAGGTCACTGCCTGGAATCGAACTCGGAATCTTGGAGTTAGTAGTCTGCGCTCTTAACCACTACGCCATATACCCATGGAGTGAAATAGGGAGTGAATTTCTAATAGTCTCCTATCCTTCCTTAGTACCGGTTCATATCTGCACTCGGTCTGCTTAGGTTGTTGTGACCAAGCACCTAGCATATGTGCTGTTTCTTTTAGCTTTCGTATTTTCCAGTGGTGCTCTCTGTCTGTTATTTTAACTTCATCCCACAGGGGGAGGTGGTCTCCATTTTTCCATACATGATCAGCTATACCCGATTTATCAATATCTCCCCGTGTCACAGCTTTGCGATGTCCCTCTACACTTATTTTGAGGGGTGGCGTGAATGTTAATGGGCTAACATTTACTTCTTATGATGTTACATTATTGGAACATTCAACTGTCAACAGGGCGGCTTGTGATAGACCACCGATGTTCTGTAATGTAAAACAAAGGATTGTGTACCTTCACCAAGAAGGCAAGTCAAATTCTGTGATAGCAACTACAATAGGAATGTCTAGTAGTGGTGCAATGAATTGTAGCTGGTTCTAAGCCATCAGGATCGACAGACGCTGAACCCAAAACTGGTAGACCTCGTAAAACTTCACCAAGACAGGATCGTATTATAGTTGCAATGTCACTGAAGAATAAATTTAGGAGTGTGCTGCTGAGGTATCCTGCGACTTTCGCTCCACTTCTGATGTTAACGAATGCCGCAAAACAGTTTCTTGAAGATTACGAAGTTCTGAGTTGCTTGCTCGGGCATCGGTAAAGGAACCTCTGATCTCCACGATGAATCAAAGAGCTCTTCTTCGCTTCTCTCATGAACATGTCGTTTGGACAGGAGAACAGTGGTTGCAGGTTCATTTGAGCGATGAATCGAAGTTTAATGTGATTAGTTTCGATGGTGGGATATACGTCCAACGAAAAAGTAGCGAAAGGTTATTTCGTGCATATTTGAAGAAGACAGTGAAATATGGAGGAGGCAGTGTAATGGTATGAGGAATGATCTCTGCTACTGGTCTTGGTCCATTTATTCGCCTACAAGGGACTTTCAATGCTGAAATCTACAAAGAGATTCTTAGACAGCATACCCTTCCTCATCTCCGATCTTCGTCAGCTCAACTCCTATCTTCGTGCAGGACAACGCTCCTTGTCACACTTCGAGAGAGCCACAGATTTTTTGAGTGACGAAGGTGTTGATCTCATGGACTGGCGACCTCAAATCCCGATCTCAACCCTATAGAAAACGTTTGGAAGAGTATTTGGCGCGAAGGAGAAATCCAAATAAGCAAGAGGAACTCTGGGAATTATTGAAAAACGAACGGAACAATATTACTCCATTACTTTGCAAGAAAATAACAGATGTCAGGATATATAATATATATATATATATATATATA
>NC_068983.1:64277750-64279801 GCF_001194135.2 Octopus bimaculoides | reverse complement strand
ATACATACATATATCAGATATAACAGATGTCCTGTAGATATACATATACACGTGCATTTTCAGTAGTCACTTATAGATCAATGTTGACTGTTTTTGTTTATTAGTCATCTCTTTCAGGCCCGTATGTGGGCTACAATATCTTCTCTGGTTCTGCAGCCACGATGACATCTGATGCGGGTGAAGCTGTACGAAAACGGACAAGTGATGCCTCTCATGCGCTCTTTCGCGTTCTCTGTGTTGTTTTCCTCACTTGCTAGAATTACGAGCTTTAGCGATCGGTGCCATTCATCGCGCTGCAGGCCTTTCTCTTCCCAGATGTCTAGGGAGAAACCAGAGTTCTTCATATTTTTGTCCTGCACATCCCTATATCGCAAATTCTAACTTCCGTCGATCTACCTGCTCTTATGCAGGTCATCAATTAAAACTGACTTTAGGATCCTGCCCTGCTCCATCCTTGAAATATATCCCATCAAGAGTAGGTAACCGTCTCCACACTAACTGCGTCAGCGCGGCTCGGGACCGCTGTATCAGGAACGCGATCCTACCATCCGATATGCAACATCGAACGAAAAGCCCAAAGTTGGAAAAAGCGTCACGGCCTTGATTTGCCTGCAGTAGAGGCCCATGCCTTCCATAGTATAGATGAGATAAAGACGTCCCGCGGCACTGTATACCTTTATCTTCAAACAGTGATAATGATCGCTCAACAGTATACCACATTGCAGGAAGATTATTTCGTATTTGTATATTAACAAAAAAACCAAAGATTTCGTGTGGAAAAGATCTCCACATTTATTCAAGCAATCTACTTGGGAATGTTAGTACTTGTCTCCATTCTGGATGACAATACCTATATTATTATCTCCGTTGCACAAGTCATCAATGTTCGCAGCAATTTGCGTTCATCGTAGATTAATTGATTTCCTCAATTATCTAATGCAAGACGCTGTTGCAACTCCATATTTATTAATATATATTTGTACATCATGCAGATTGAACATTTACATATCATTTAGCAAGCGAAACTTGGGCCATGAATTTGAAAGTTCACTAATTAATTTATTTCGTTTTCATATACATTTTGAATTTCATATACACACATATTTGTGAATGGTATGATGTCATTGATATATTTCATGAATATGTATCTGTATAATTAAGAAATCCAGTGTGAATCCTGGGGTATAATTGTGTTATGCAAAATGTGCTTATAATCGATAAGCATTTTTGCCTCATCATTAGCTTACAGTGTACGTTTTGTTTGTTTGTTTGTTTTAGCTATATTATTTGCAACACTATAGATGAGCCAGCAAATATAGGAGACAGAGCAGCTATTTCTGTATCACAGCAAAATTAAATATCACATCGTCAACAGCGTGCATTTTGAATATTTGACAAGAAAATTTGTCCTTGCATTCTCAAACCACAATCCATACGAACGTTCCAGCGTGACCCTCACCAAATTTTTTATCAATCAAGTCTAGGTTAACTTTTACATATCGGTGTGCACTATGTGCATTATGGACACACACCTCCATAAACGTATGATCTGATTTTTAAACATACAGTTACATATACATAACACATGTTCATGACATGACACGAGTCGCTAAAATATATAGGAAATTATAGAAAAGTTAATGAACTTACAAGTTCATGAAAGAAATACGGCATCTTAATCCTCTGAAATCCAATAAACGTTAAGATGTAAATGCTGAAACATCAATGAAACGCAAGATGCGGATATACCTGCTTGTAAATATGGGTGTGTATTGGAGTTCTCGCATAAGATAATTAAGTTATTAATTAATCAATAGCTAATACACATCCTTGCAAAATTCCAAAGCCAATGTGAGGTGGATAACTATTGAAATATTCGTATTAGTTACCTTCCCAGATCTGTGAATTTATTTTGAAATTCTGAATAGAGTCACATGACCTCATCCCAAATGAAGATGAGTACCAACATACACAAGTGATCGGTTTAATTATTGTGAAGATATTTTCCACAAGAAACCATTACATGCCTTGTTAATTAAGAAACTATATAT
>NC_068983.1:64273858-64276169 GCF_001194135.2 Octopus bimaculoides | reverse complement strand
ATATATATACATGCCTATATATATGCATATATATATATATACATACTATATATATGGATATATATACATGCGTACATATGTGAATGAATATATAAGGTGGCATCAAATGGTTCCAACAGATGTCAGCACATGGTTGCGTAAGCAGTGAGTGCTAACTGATCTTCATGAGGTAGTCTGCTGAGTGACATCGGTGTGTTTATTTCGTAGGTTGTGAAATTTGTGTTTCTGTGATCACATGTACGCTGTAGTCTGCAATTTTGTCATGGACAAGAACAAAGATCCAACCTGAAATTTTGCGTTGAACTTGGACGGTCTGCTACAGAGACACTGAGCATGCTTCGACAAGTTAACGGCGACGTGGCAATGCGCCGTACGCAATGTTTTGAGTGTCACAGCTGGTTTCAAAGTGGAAAATGTTCCCTGGAAGAGAATGAGCAATGTGGAAGACTTGCCGCGAGCGAGGCCCCCGGAAATGTAGATGAGGATCCTACATGAGGATCATCGGAAAACAATCAGCGACGTCTTGAAATGTTTGTGAGAGGACATTGGACGAAAGCGACCAGATCTGTGGGATAGGAAAAGATTCTTCACGACGACAATGCATCATGTCACCTCGCTCTCCTCACTCGTGTGTTTCTCATCAAAAACACATGGTACCGCTTCCGCACCGACCCTATTCGCCAGATTTAGCACCTGCAAACTTCCATCTCTTCCCCAAGATTAAGATGCTGCTTAAAGGTCGCCGTTTTAACTCCGTTGTTGAGACCCAGAGCGACTCACAAAAGGTCCGCAATGCGTTTACGAAAAACGTCTTCCAGGCCGGATTCCAAAAGTGGCAGGAAAGCCGGGACCGGTGTATTGTCTTCACACGATGACTATTTCGAAGGCGATCATGTTAAAACTTAGGTAAATAAGTTATTTTTTATTAAACATAACTAGTCCGGGAAATTAATAATATCACTTCGTATGTTTATATCTATTTCGATAGATATATAGATCGATAGACAGACAAACAGACAGATACATACATACATACATACATACATACATACATACATACATACATACATACATAGATACGTGGGTTCATAAACCTCAGTTCAAGTGTACATGATTGTTTGAGACTATTATATTTAGACTCATACCTTTTTCAGATGACCACATGCAATCGAATGGTAAGCAAAGTACGATTTATTAAAAGCCTAATTTGCATATAGTCATTTATTTTTGTAATTAGTTACTTTATTTCATTACTGATTTTCTATCCCATTTCTCTATATTTTATTAATATCTAACCCATTGTGATTAATATTAGAAATAATAACAACCGAATAATATACAGAATTTAATCCCAATGCATATTCGACTTTTAAATTCGTTATTTTGCTTTTATTTGTATTTATTTCTAACCTTAATTGTTCCGTATGGTAACGCACTGCAGAGAGCAATAAACGTGGAATTGGCCAACATTTCAAAATAATATTTATGGCATAAAAACCTAACGTTCATTGATTAATTGCTTGCAATATTGTGATTTGTCTTGGCACTTAATACAGCCTGGAGATTGTTATTGCATAGAAATTAATTTGATTTTAAAACTTGATCGAGTAATGGAAGATACAGTTATGGTAAATTCTTTAAAATTGTAGCATATATTATATATTTTCATCAGTTGAATAACAGGGTTAATTTCTTCATAAATCAACAGATATTACAGAGATATTAAATACTGCTTGTGTAGTTTCTTCGAAATCATTTAGGAAAACGCTGCATTTATAGTGTACTTGAAATACATGAAAGACGTTTTATTGCTAAACTGTGACTTTAATTTTGACCCATATTCTTCTATTTCGATCTGCAATATTTTACAAAATGCATAAAATTTTCGTGCTAATTTCACTCTGTTCATAGACAAAATACAGAAACATGATTTGTTGTGTAAAATTAAAATCGATAAGCAGAGTTATTTACGGCTAAATGGTAATTGGTTCTTAGAGACTGTTCCTGCAGAAAGGAAATTAATCACTTCACTTTCTAGCAAAGCTATTATAACTGCATGCCGTAGAATATTTCCCTAATTCTATATATGCAGCTGAAGCATGATTTGGACATTTCTTTTAGTTGCGGGATGACATACTATTTGAAGTGATCGAATGTGTGCGTAGGTGTAGCAAAATTAATATTTTGGAAACTTCTGTATACATTTTATTAATTTGTACGAACAGATGTAAGTTAATGAAGTTATATGAATTATGCTAAGTTACACACACACACACACACACACACACACACACACACACACACACACACA
>NC_068983.1:64270145-64273812 GCF_001194135.2 Octopus bimaculoides | reverse complement strand
ACACACACACACACACACACACACACACACACACACACACATACATATATATATATATATACACACACGCACATAGAAATATACAGATAAATCGGTTATCTAGATATCTAGATAGTTTTCATATATTTCATTTGATAATTGGTTTAGGAAAATGTCTAAAGTTATTATCATGCAACAATTATAGCTTCATTCCGATTAAGTGCATGTTCGAATTCTACCAGAATAATAATTATATTTTATTGTTAATTTAGATTGCGTAGCATGCCATTTGTAATCACACCTTTCAAATTCAGTGAAATAGTTCAATGAAAAGAAAATAACTTGTAGAAATGTTCAGATTCCTAGCAAATGGGGTAATGCCAAAATAATAAAATAGGGAAGATATTTAGTCCAATTTTCTATCGCAGTCCATTAATTTGACATCTGTATATTAACATTTGATTGTCTTTAGAGCAATTTATTTCTACTGTATCCGAAGAGTCTTACTTGTTAAGTGAACACCACAATACTGTTTAAGGCAGCCAAGCAGCAAGATCGTTTCAATATCGGACAGAATGTTTTGCGGAATTTGCTCTAACTTTCTCAGCACTTAGATTTAAACCTGCTGAGGACTTTCTATTATATGATCTTGACATCAATAAAAAAGAAATGTTTATCAGTCTGGAATAGTGGATAGACTGAATCGTATGGAAGATGGTGATGATACGATGCTATATCTGTTTCTGCCATTTATGTTCTGAGACCAACAGCAGCTATGATAATGTTGACAAGTTATAACAGCGTATACAAGGATTCTATAACCAACTATTAGATTTCCTTCAAAATGTTTAAAAATCGTCCCCACCATTGCAACATATGCGATATTAAGAATAAACTTACCATTTTTAACTTGTCGTCATTTAATAAAAGTTTTCATACTTTTTAAGGGATATATCAATGTATATCAATGACTTGAAATTTAATTTTTTGCATCTCTCCTTGATCAAAATTAGAATATGGTATGCAGAAAACATATACCGTCTTGATACGAATTAATTTGTTTTTTAGGATTTTTTTAAAGTTGTTAACACACCTTGTACTCCAACATAAGCTAATTCTTAAATTGCAAAACTTCCTTCACAGTACCTTATAAAGGATAATATATCAATATTCTACGCATAAACGAAGATAACAGTTGTTTATTGGTACACGAAAAACAATTACTCCTGTAAGCAAGTTTACTTAAATTTGAAACACAAAAAATAATTTAGAATAAATTTGTCTCTATCTTCTACTCTGGTATCACTCAACTTTACCATTTCATGCATTAATTTTCCTACTACTTTATTAGTATTATCAGATGCTATTTTATACGTATAATTATCCTTGAAATTAATGTTACTTCCTAATCCTAAATTGTAATCTAATACCATTTAAGAATACATCTTATAAATAGTGACAAACGTTTCGCAGATTTATCCACCGGTAATGAATTTACAATGTATTTAGCTTACAATGAGTTAATACATTCCTTAAATTTCTACTTATTAATTACTTGTTCATTTCTTATCAAGTTATTCATTATTCTAATAGGTTTCAGTAATAAACCTTTTACTGTTCTCCAGTTTCAAATTCCTCCTCTTTAACTTGTATTTAAGATTTGGCCTAACTATAAAGACGTTAATACATTTTAAGATAACCTTCTAAATTATACCAACTAATCCTACCGATTGCTGTATTCAGTATCATTCCCCCAATAACCTTCACAAATCCTCATTCATTATGAGATTTATATCCCCTATATCTATACCTCAATCGATGCTAGCAGAATTCGGATTTATCAGAATTGCAACAACTTAGGCAAAGCCTACTGAAATCTTCCAGATTACTTTTCCACACAAACCTGTAATGGTTACGCAATCTATCATTAACATTACGACCTAGTGTATAGCTAATGCGTATATTAATATACGTCACGTTGACTGTCAAAACGTATGCGTATTTTTTGCTGTTTATTGTTGTGTTTAAGTGACTATCAATAGGTTTACTATTCCACCTTGACTTTATTTTTCCTTTTCCTCACCACTTTAAATAATCGACTGCAAAAATTTATCAATTAAAAACCAAAATTTGTTAAATCTCTATAGTGTCTATGCAATACTTTTTAAGTAAGGGAAGAGAATAAGATTTTAATGAAACAAATTTCCCCAGTCACTATTACATCTCTCTCAAAGTCAGTATTCCTATTTATTCTTCATCCCTTGCTGCGCAATATTCATGATATTGATTGAGGAAAACACAACTCACCTACACATTTTTCAAACGATATATTTCTAAAACCTAAAACAATCATTCATACAAGCTGGATGAGTATTACAGGTTACTCTAATACAAAACATTTCTTTCTCCAGAAGCATTTGCCTAGTTATTGTATAATTTAGCAATGAATATGATCTCTTATTTGTAAAGAGATGGGTCCTTGAAAATAGGGTTATGATAACCTTAGAATTCTACTCGGGGAGTGTCTAGTGAACTCTTACAGCCATGATTTTTTTAGTCGACTTCGTTCGTTTTGTGTGAGTGTGGGTGTGTGGGTGTGTGTGTGTGTGTGTGTGCGTGTGCTTATGCGTGTGTGTGTGTGTGCATCTCAATGCGTGTTGTTTGTGTGCGTACGCATTTATGTGCATGTTCAGTGTGTGGTTATATGCATGTATGTGTATAATGAGTATGTATTTAAATGTGTATGACCTGCTGTTAGATATTGTTTAGTGTATTATATATAAAGTCAGGTTATTCTGTATCACGGAGAAAATAACTTGCTACAAATAGAATGTCAAACACTCCGCTATTCTTTGCAATACTTCCCTTTTGTTTCGTATAAATCTAATTATTTTAGATGGCTGTAACTAAACACAGACGTTTTGAATGATTTATTTCAATAGAATAAGTTAAAACAGTAAGAGTGTAACGGGTGCAGTGACAAGACAGCGGAGAAATTAGCGGATAGATTTAAACAAGATCGAAAGTTACTTTATCATCATGATCAGTCTAAAGCAGAGATTTTATTGAATCAAATTGATTACTTTTCGATTCTTGAGAGATTGTTCCCTGGAAATAACCATAGCTCCAAATTCTAGCCATTTTATGTAATGAATAAGGTAAAAGAAATCCTCCAGGGATTTCATTAAATGTGTCTCTTATCTGAGACTGCTGCAGCACTTCACTATCATTTGATAAATTAGATGCAACTATTAAAAACAAGCTAATTAAATGTACACTACTTTGGGCCGGTTCACTAGGAAAGTAATTAGTCAAAGCATGAATTGAAAGATATAGTCTGGCAGTAACTTAATATCTTTAAGAACAGAACAACTTTTCAATTATATACTGTAATGCTTAAAGGACAACGATGTTTTGTGGAATGTGATAAATAATAACTGACATAAACTAGATTTCACCGACAGTCGAATGATAAGCGGTTTGAAGGTTAGTTTCCAAATCTGCGCCGGTATTTATCAGGTAAGTTAAGTGGAGAAATCTTACGTTATGGTTTGATAAATCTATTTCAATTTTATACAAAAAGATAGCGCTCAGGAAAATCCATATTACTTCCGTTTTGGAATTTTCTTTCAAATTGAATGTTACTATGTACCTGGATATATTCTAATATATATATATTATATATATA
>NC_068983.1:64257480-64269875 GCF_001194135.2 Octopus bimaculoides | reverse complement strand
TGTGTGTGTGTGTGTGTGTGTGTGTGTGTGTGTGTGTGTGTGTGTGTGTGTGTGTGTGTGTGTGTGTATGTATATGTCCTTCCATCTTGATTCTAATAAGTGTTCATTGTACTTCCCATATCTCTTCACCTCTCTTTCACTTTCTTCTCTTTCACCCTACCCGCTATCTCACTTCGCGTATTCTACACCCAGTCTCCTTCCCCCCTCTGTACACCCTCATATATTCACTCTAAATCTCCACTATCCTCCATTTATCCCACTCTCTCCTTCTCCCTCCTTCTGCAGTTGCTCTCCCCTATCTGTCATCTATCCGCTCTTTCCTCTTAACCTTCTCTCCCTCTCCACTTGTTCTCCTCTCCCACACTCCGCTTGCTCTCCCTTTCACCCTCTGCTTATTTCCCACCCTGTCTTAACTCACTCATTGAATATCCCCATATTTACTTCGCTCTCACTCTCATTCTTTCATTCTCCACTCTTTTTCTCAGTCTCCGTCCTTCTCTTTCTTCCCTCCCTCTCTGTCTCCCCCTCCCTCTCTTTCTCTCCCCCTCTCTCCATGAACAAAAAACAATCACTCACATAACCACACGCCAGAAAGAAGGAGGTAATTAGTCTACTGAAGTTGTCGTCAAGAAACTGGAAAACCACCGGTTAGATCTATCCCTCAGAATTTCGGCTATAGCCGAAAATGATTCACTCAACCACTTTATTGAGTGTCCTTCAAAACCAACGAATTTAACAGAAGGGAGGAATGTTTTTATTCGCTCATATATTCACTCATCAAACCCCACTTGGACAAATTGGATACCCTTTTTTTAGAATGATGAATCCTCAAGTGAACCGTTGCCTAAGGAAGGCAACGACAAAGCAACTTTGAACGATGATATTCAAATTCACGGAGATAATGAATTTGTAAAAAGAAGGAAAGGAACGCTTCTAACAAAAGCAACCCCAACACCACCTCCCACTAAAGCGGAAAAGCTAAAGGAATCAACCGAACGACTGATGAAACAAACCACAGAAAGGAACCATAATATTCTAGTCTTGAGATGTTCTTTCAGAGTGTACAACCACCAGGCATTATTCATGGCAGCATCGTTAGCACACCGGGAGAAATGCTTAGCGGTATTTCGTCTGCCGCTACGTTCTTAGTTCAAATTCAGGGAAGGTCGATTTTGCCTTTCAAACTTTCGGGGTCGAAAGCATCATTCATGCTTTCCAAGTGGTGTGTGGTTTGATTATTTTCCTACATATATTATATGATGTAAATGTTGCTATGTTTTTGTAATCTTCAAGCTGTTTACATCGTAATTCTATTACATCAACTGCAATTCTGGACGTCTGTAGCATATAAGGGTTATATACTCATCTTATTTTAGTTTGATAATAATTCTATGTATATATCTCTTAACTGTTATTATCGAATGTCCTTTTATAATAACTTGTAATTCTAGAGAAATTATTATACACTCCAATCTTGCCAATCAAAGTTATGTTTTTAAGAAATAAAGACTTAAATATTTTTTTAATTCTCTGGAAGCTAGAACTGTAGGGGGCCTTAAATTGTAAATATTCTGAAGTTAATTTGGTTAGATCGTTTATTTCGGCACGTATAAGCAAGATGAGCCATGAAAGCGCTGCTGGAGGTGACGGTGGTGGTGATGGTGGTGTATGTTGGCGGTGGTGGTGTGTGTGTGTGGGGGTATTTTCGTGGTGAGGCTGGTTGGCGTCTTGTTTTGCTAGGGCTTAAATTTGCATCACTATTCTATGTTCACTATTAATTGGTATAGGATTTCTTTGGAAAAATCAATTGATCTGTCAGAAATTGAAATGTCAGTTGTTATCATTGACTTTTCAGATAGTTTACGTCGTCTCAGTCAATGTATTTCAACAAATTGCCTGTTGTCGCAGCTGTTCAGGTCTGATGATGTTTACATACCAACAGATTTGCTAGCAAAGTGAATGACTGTATCGTACTTATTGAAGATCATACAAAATTATTGGAATGTTTATGCTGTCTTCGAAAAATTATAGATTAGTTCTATTGTTGTTTTTCCGGTCGGCCATTTTCACCGATATAAAATCCAAGTAGTGAGAAGTGTTCTTACATTAACCGTTCTGAATTCCACCAATGTGTTCAGTAAAATATGTCCCTTATAAAAGAGAGAAAAAAAGGCCACATATTTCGACATCTGTTAGTAGATGGGTAGAATGCTGGCGGAGCTTTTTAAATATCTATTTAGAATATTTTCTACTACGTCTGCATAAGTATTTTTATGGTGATATGTTTTTTTACGTATGCTTATGTATTTTTGTATTTTAGCGTGCATATTTAAGCAAGCGTGTCTATAAACTGAATCTTTGAAGGATTAGAAGTCAACGCATTTGTGTGAACTTATGTGTGTGAAACAACATAGCTAAATCTAATTTCTTCGTTCTCTTTCTTTTTGTCTGCAACCGACAAAGTCTTATTCAATCATATATAAATTAATTGATTAATGAACCGCGTAGCTTCTACTAAAGAGCATGCTGATTAACATAAACTGGTTTTGGTGCATGGCCAGCCGCAGAACATATAGACTTCCCTAATTTCACGCTTGATTCTGGTCGTACGTTCCATTTCAGATTGCTCTCCGTATGAAATATGTCTGCATGAATCTGAATATCCTGATCTTGTTAATTATTCAAGATTTATGGCGTATTGGAATGGTACGACTCTGCTTCATTAGAGCATGTAATTAAGGAATGCTCAGATTCGCTCTATGAGCCTCGGAAATGTCTATGAGGAGCTCTTCGATAATGATTGTATTTCTTTCACGACAGCCTAGTCTTTGAATCTGATGCCTTCCACAACATCATCATAAAATGTTTCATTTAAGATCGACACGCTCTTTCATTCCAGCTGCATGAAAAACTTTTCATAGCGGTAGAAGAGAATGCCGGAAGATTTTACAATGCAGGCAATGTAGTGATTGCAGTAAGTGAGCTTCTTGATAACTGATGTTCTTTCCACTGAATTCGGGTTAGTGTTACAATATAAGCTTTGGTAACACTGTTCACTCATCTGTCTAACAATTAGTAAGATTTTTTACATGCGGGAGTAAAACATAATGTTTTGGTTTAACATCAATCCAGAATTTATTCGATAGGATATCAGTACATGAATTTGAAAATATCCATGTCAACGTGTAATAATTCTTCAGAAAGATGACGTCAGTAATGGTCGTGCCCTGAATGCAGACAAAAAAGACAGATGCCATTGTTGTTTTGTTTTCCGAACACTATGGTCGTAGAATTTTTGTCCCAGATTTTACTGCGCTTCCGTTTTGCATCAATAACACCCACCTGGACGACACAATTACAGTTACATACCATAGTTAATGTCATGTCAGTTGTTTAATAAAGAATCTCTTTTTCAAATATCAGATGACAAAGTCACTGCATTCGTACACAATTACGTGAAACATCGTCTGTTTGCAGCGGAAATTCAGTTGTATCAGCAGTTATTAATGATAAGCAATTTCTCACTACAGTCCACGTTTTTCTTTAATCTAGTTATTCTTCTAGGTATACTGATACTATGATGATAATGTCCACGATGAGTAAATATTTCCCGGAAACTATTTCCCCCAACCCAACGTCATTAATAGAGCTCTTTTGAAGAAGGCAAATATCATTGAATTCCTCCATTGTAATGCTTACGTGCACTGACTAAAAGATCAATTTAGCGCAAAGATGGGATTGTCGAATTGCCAAAAACAAGAAACATTTGCTTTCATATGGAATGTCCTGCAAAGCATGGTTTCCTTTTACGCGAACTTAGCTGAGTACATGAGAGTTTGGGAACATCTTTCTACATAGATCTTAGAACACTTTTACCATGACCATTAAGAGCAGAGATCTGCCAGAGACAGTTCCCGACCAATTCCGTCTGCTAAATATCTTTGTGCTGCAAAATGCTGCTGTCGATATACTGTGCTGAATACCACCATGAGTTTGACTACCTGACTTTTACGTCTCTCATTGTGAGTTTCACTTGACTTTGTGTTTCTGATCTCACGCTCACAGGATTATAATAAGTGGTGGGATAATGTAGTGTGCTGAACCTGTATCTGGAGATGTCGGAAGACGATCAGCAAAAGATCGAAGAGATCGAGGAACGGTTGAAAGTTGCTTACACGGAAGGAACCTTTAAGATGTATAGTAAGCTCGGAAGCGTGAGGTCGACCGGAAAACAGGTCGATGACTATGCGAGAGAGATTAGGAGATTCGTAGCTTTAGCAGGGATTTCCGGTGAGGCAATGGTGAGTGTTGTGAGGTCGGCCTGTGTGACCGGATTTCCTGATTACATTTCAATAAGTTTGCAGCAGCTACCGGGTATCCATATCATTCTGGTGAGTGAGTTGATAGAGAGAACTTGTGTCATGACTCAGAACAACAGACGCGATGTAGTTTGTACGATGGTGGAGGCGAAAACGACGAAGAGGCGAATGGAAACGAACAGGAAGAAGGATGAGGTGAGAGAGGCTGGGCGAACGACGAAGGGACTATGTTTCAGATGTCGGGGTCGTCATATAGTCAGAGACTGCATGACACCGAAACTAGAAGTGGTGTGAACTGGTGTGACAAGCCTGGGCACATTACTAACGTATGTAAACAGGGAAACAGATGGAGGGGAGCTACTGCGATGGTAGCTACACCGTCAACCGATTAGAGGCGCACTCCCAGTCGCTGCCAATAATAAACGTTTAGGTGGGGTCGAAAGAGGCTAGATCCCTCGTGGATACTGTTTGCACTACAACCTTGAAGACTGTAAAAACGGTGACTATCTGGGGTGTAACCCACATCCGAGCGCAATGGATGGCAGGAAAGTTAGGTGCAGAGGCGAGAGCGGAATACAGTTGATAGTGCAAGGGTTGGCAGTGAAGTTTCAGGCAATTGCTGTCGACGAAGTGGTTGACGTAGAGGTAGGAATGGACGTGATTATCCAGCTGGGTGGCGTGACGGTAGGCGAGAATGGAGTGGCATTCGGCAACCGATGTGCTGCGTGCTATGAGCATTGAGAGCCGGAGAAAGGCTACGAGAGCGACGGAACGCACGTAGAAAGAGGGGACGATGTATACGACAATGAAGACAAGGACTTCCAGGCCAAAGTCGATGGCACACGTTGGACGGTAGAGTACTTATGGAAACGAAAGCCCCTGCTGTTGTGAAACAGTGTGTGCAGTTAGGAACATACCCTGAAAGGAGGACCCAGGAATGAATTCGAGAGAGAGGTGGATCGATCGATAGAGGAGAGTATTTTGATGCCATGGGAAGAAGAGAAAAGTGGTGTGTTGACCTTAATATTGTGGTGCAGCCCACGAAGAACAAGGTTCGACCAGTACTCTATTTCTGTGAACTGAATGAGCACATGTCAAGTCATATGAGTGGTGAGGCAGGAGACGTGTGCGGGGAAAATTTGCCGGTTCGGAGTCGCATGACATGAGCAGCTACAATCGTCGACCTGAAGTTGGCCTATCTGCAACTCCATGTGTCCAAGAAACTGTGGAAATGCCAGTTAGTGAGGTACAAGGGTAGAACTTACTGCTTGATTCGGTTGGGGTTTGACCTGAGTTCGGCACCGAAAGTTATGGCAAAGGTCCTCAAGACGGACTTGGGAAAGGTAGCCGATGTGGATTAAGCGAGTAATTCATACATCGAAGACATCCTTCTAGATAATAATGTAACGGCGGCAGAGGAATTCGTAGATCATCTGAAGAAGCTTGGGCTGATTGCTACAATAGTTGGAGACGCTGCGCTGGTGAGAGGATTGTTTTTTGCCGAGGAAATGAGATTCCCAACCTGACCAGAGATATGAATAGGCAAGAACTCTTAGTGTGTGAGAAGCTGGTGGGACACTACCCAATTGCAGGATGGCACCAGACAGCATGCGGCTTTATCAAAAGGCGTGCCGAAGAAGTAAAGTGGAACGACAAATTGGGAGAGAAGACAACTGCTATGATGCAAGACGTTTTGCGGATGGAAGACGTTTTGGAAAGAGTGGGAGCGGAGGATCGAGTGAGGGGCTGCTGGAATGGGCCTGAAACAAAAAAAGGGAGTTGTTCGGTATGTTGCAAGTAGCATCGCAATAGGATTTATCTCGGAAGTGGAGGTGTAGAGGTGGAAGATGCAGCAGAAAAAAAGATGATTGCAGCCACATCAATATGGCTGAATTGGATGCCGTACTAAAGGGTGTGAACTTGGCACTGAGATGGGGGCTCTACGTATTGGAAATTCGAAGTGATTCGGCCACACAAAGAGGGTGGGTGGCATCAGTGGTCAGCAATCAAAGGAGAGTCCTCACAAAGGGAGGCGCGGAAATGAGAGTGAAGCGGCGGTTAGGAATCCTCAGAGAGCTGGCCACTGAGTTTGTCCTGAAACTGCGGGTCGTGTTTGTGCATTCAGAAAAGAATAAGGTAGATGGGCTAACCAGGGTGAAAAAGCCCTGGTTGGTGGCGATAGAGGATGTACAGGGTGTGGTGGCTGCAGCGAGTCACCTGGCGGGCTTTGAGCTGAGAAGGTTTCACAACATGCACCGTATAGGTGTAGACAGGCGGTAGGAATGCTGCGTCATGTCGAAGACGTCAGGAGCAACGTGAGCTCTTCCAGTGACAAAGAACAAAGAGAGGGAGTGGCTGGCACCGCATTCTTGCAACGATCCCGAACAGAGCGTAATCCACATAAGTGACTGGAAGACTATAAAAGGGATGTAACTGATAGGGATTGTTAGATAGGGAGCGTGTAGTATTGAGCTGAAGCTGTGGTGAAGGTGGAAGTGGGTGAATGGATAGACCATGTCGGGAGTCCCTGAAGACGGAAGCACTCAAGAGAGCACGTGCAGCGAGCACAGGAAGAGGTGAGAAGGCAGACAGACAACGTGAAGTCAAGACGTGTGTGTACGACCAACAGAAGAAAACGCCCGCCTGGGTGGTGAGAGAGCGCTCCCTCCAAATCTACAGGTAAGATAACCACCGTTATCCTTTTTCCTAATATCTCCATAGCACAATTTACATCTGTTTGTGTGTGTGCCCCTATATTTACATACACGGGGACACACACAAACATCTATATTTTTTGTGTAATCACACGCACCCAGATATATCGAAATATGTACTCCTCCACACACACACACCCATACATATTTACACATGCATACATAGCTATATCATCGTACATACATACGTCAGTACATATTCTCAAAGGAACATGTTTGTCTAGTGGCATACTGACTCACATAAAAACCTTTTAGTAAGGTCGGACACACAGACACACTCCCGGGTTACATAGATAATTAGACATTAATTTCAATACATATTCTGTACGTTGGAGTTACATAGTTAATCAGTATGTTCTGCTTGGATAAACGGCTTATAATTGCATGGTCCGTCTGTATGAGTTAATGTAATATAAAAGTTTATGATTTATAATATGTAACATATCGAATATACCATATACTGTATAACATATAAGACGTGAAACACACTTTAGGGTGGTTGGCTTGTATCCAATGTTGCTGTGAATATTCTGGTATTCTTCCGTCGCATCGAAAGCAATATTCTAAGGCAAACAGACGTATATGCAGGACGAGATCCGGACAACCTCCTAGGATAAAATCCCCTTTATGACAAAAGCCATGCCGACTAAAGCCCGTCGGACAAAAGCCCCATATATTTTTCGGTTATTTTTTCGATTTTTTTTTTCATTCTACTTGTTGCAGTCATTAGACTGTGGCCATACTGGGGCACTACCTTGAGGAAATCTTAGACGAATGCATCACCCCAGAATTTTTTTTAATGATTTCCAACCATCGCATGAAGTTAAGCCTAGAAGGTCTCTCCAGAAGCTAGACATAAAAGCCAAATCGCTTCAAATTTTTTTAGAACCTCCTTGGTTATATATTTTGGTTCTTCGGTTTTTTGTTTTTATATTTTCTAAAAAAATTTTACTTGTTTCAGTCATTTTTACTTGTTTCAGTCCACCCCAGAATCATTTTTCGGTGATTATCAATCAGCACATAAAGTTAAGCATAGAAGGTCTCTCCACATACTAGAAATAACAGCTAAATCTTTAAAGTTTTTTTTCATAATTTCACGTAAACAAAAACGGAAATCGCGGTTGTAAAAGAAAAATATATTTTTCAACATTCCAATTTTTCAGCAAATAAAATAAATTCAATCGAAAATTAGTAAGTAGAACAGAATAAGAGAATACAAGACCCTTTACTAGTCAATGTACATATTGTCTGAATTCTAACAAAACGGAAAGCATTTACTTCGAGAAATGTGTAGAAACATAAAAACGATAAGAAGTACATTTGAACGACTAGCCTTCGGCGCCATAATTCTGTTAGACTTTCAACGGTCCGAGAAAGTTCAAAAGGTCAATTCATTCTCATTAATCTGTAAGTGCTGAGAGAAGAGAAAGATATTGCCGGTTTGGCTGCCAGCATTAATTCTTTTCGCATTGATTTCATATTCAGGATAATGATACATTTTTATAGGCTAATTAATAACGTGCAAGTAATTTTCGCTATAAATCAATAAATAAAGGGTTATTAGTAATTAAAGACTGAACATTTTCGTAATTTTAGCCAATCGTAAGCCTCAGACACATTCATTCCTGTTTCAGTTGTAAGAAGCGGAACATAGAACTCGTTTGTCTGTTGCCGTATTAACAGTCTTTGAAAAATCTCTTATCTGCGAGGATGCACGTGTTGACAAATTTGACGTTGTGTCCTGTTCGTGGGATTACGGTAGCAAGCTTCAGTAACTTCGCTTCTATTGTGGAAAAATTGAAAACATAGGAGGATACTGTGTCGTACGTGATATTATCAATTTGGCCGCTAGCATTTCATGTAACGTGTTTTTCCTCGCATTTGCATCAAATGCAAATTAACTGCTTAAATGTTTGTTTTTTTAAGAATATTTAAATTGTAATGTGTTTATCGCATATAACGTGTTGTCCATCGGATTTGCCTTAAATGTCTATTGAATGCTTAAATGTTTCTTTGCTCGTTTCTTTTTGTCATTGAGCATTGAGGTGGTTGGGAGTTGTACTAAAATTAACAGTAAAATAAGATCTTTTGGATGAATCTTTTAAATTGTCATAAACATTTATTTACATAAAAGAAAATTACTGGAGACAAAACACGTGTTGTTTACAAATATTGACAACACGTGCTATTTTCAGGATGTTGACGGCGAAACGTGCAGTCACGCATAAGATGACAGCTTCCAAGTCCTGTTTCCTGTCTTGGTGAAAATGATCAAATTAAAACCTCTGTAATGTTTTAAAAACATTTTTCTACAAAAAAAGAAATAACTCCAGCAATTCAGTTTGGGCAAGTGTATTTTTGTGCCAAATCTTAAAATTTTCGGTTAAATTTAATATTTGAAATGCTGGCAGCCAAACCGATAAGATCCGAAGAAAACAAAAGACTTTAAATTAAAATTTTAAGGTGCTCATTTTTCTGCGACTAAAAATTCTTCAAGGTAGAGCGATAGCATGGCCGCAGTCTAATAACTACAACAAATAATAATAAGTAAAATTCCGGCGTCGATACATTCGACTAACAATTCTTCAGGATGGTACCTCAGCATGGTCGCAGTATAATAACTACAACAAGTAAAAGGTGACAAAAAAATAGCCGAAAAATATAACCTCGGGGCTTTTATCCCAGCGGCTTTTTGTCGTAGGGGCTTTTGTCCTACACTCATGTAGGACAGTGGGCGATCTTACGGTACGAGTCCTAAATATCGGCCTTTTCCGTAAAATGTGTCTTCGGCGATCTTTACCAAAGATCGGATTTTCCGTAAAATGTGTTGGAGAGAAACAGGGAAACGACGTCATAAAAGCGAAAGACATACAGAGAGCGCGATTTCTTTAGAAGTGTTTAGTGTTAGGGTTAGGGTTAGGGTTAGGGTTCGGGTTTTAGGGTTGAGTTAGGGAATTCCATCCCTAACCGTAACCGTAACCCTAACCCAAAACACTAATCATAACCCTGATACTAAAACCCTAAGCCTAACACCGTAGTGAAGATCTTTACCAAAGGCCGATCTTTGGTAAAGATCGCCGAAGACACTTTTTACGGAAAAGGCCGATAATTAGGACTCGTACAGTAAGATCGCCGGACAGTGCGTATATCCAGGGGTTTGACAAAATAGTGGAAACACCTTAAACTTTGAATTCAACGAGATATGGACTCATACAAAGTTTGAATTGATTCCAAAGTAATTTTCGCCCATTCTTCAGTTAATACAGTCTCCAGTTCTTGTAGCGATGATGGTGGAGGATAACGAATCCGAACTTGCTTTTCTAAAATGCACCATACATATTCAATAATCTTGAGATCTGGGAGCTGTGGTGGCCAGATAAGATGTTTAACTTCACTAGAATGTTCCTCGTGCAATTCAGTAACAACTTTATCTTTGTGAATTGGTGCATTATCATCCTGAAAGATTGCGTTTCCCTCCGGAAAACAGTTCCTTAAACGTAGGATGAATTTGATCAGATAAAATGCTTAAATAGTCTTGACTATTAATTTTTCCATGAAGGGAAACCATTGGGCCGGCGGATTTCAAATATATAAAACCCCACCTCCATTACAACCACCACCAGATCATCACAGATCCTCCTCCATGTTTAACTGTTGGAAGAAGGCAGTCTGGATCAAATGCTTCTTTTGGCTGTCTCCATACGTATACACGGCCGCTGGTCGGAAATGAGGTAAAGAAATGACTCAGCCTAGAAAATAACATTCTCCCAGGGCTCTAGGGACCAATTCAGTAGGTTTTTACTCCAATCTACACGCTTTGCAACGTTTGTTTTGAAAGTTGTGGTTTTGTGATTGCAGCCCACCCGTGAAATCCGGCTTTCTGCAGCTCCTCGCGAACAGTTTTTGTGAAAACTCGGTTCTGAGTACTGTCCACATCCTAAGGAAACACTGTCAATATAAAATTATCTGATTCTCTTTAAACATCTTTCAAGCTCTGCAGTGATTTTCGGAGCTGTACTTTTATGATCCTTTCTAACAATTCGCGTAAGAATCCGACGGTCCCTATCTGAAAGTTTTGGTTTTCGTTCGGATATTTGTTTCGACGGGGAGGTTTTTCCCTCTTTCTCAAAGGCTGCCATTATTGTAGAGACAGTGCTTCTTCATACACTGTTCTTTATGATATTTTTATTCAAACAATTTTGCTAATCAGGCCGATAGACGAAATATCGTTTACAAAATTGAGAAAGCATGCTTTCTCATAGACATCCCAAACCCAATATTCAGCAATACGTCTCTCAAAGCATTTAAAACGTTAACTAAATACAAGCACATTCAAATAGCGGTCTCAAAAAGGTGGCATCTAAAACAACACTACACCAGTGATTATCGGAACATCATGACCAAGTGCCAGGGAACCCCAAAGTATCAAAATTTAAAAAAAAGATGTTCTTCTGAGTACTGTCCACATCCTAAGGAAACACTGTCAATATAAAATTATCTGATTCTCTTTAAACATCTTTCAAAATTGAAAATATAATAAACTTAAGTCATTCTGTGTTCCCTGAGTCGTGTCGCTTTCCCCTACAATATATCATCTCTATTCATGAATAAGGCCCGTAGAGTACTGCTTCACTAAGAATGCTCCATATGTAACAAAGCGAATACAAAATAATTATAACTATTCTTTAGGAATTGTAATTCTGGCATAAAGCCAGAACTATTGAGTGGAGGGGGCAATAAGAGAAATCGGGCCCGTAATTTACAAATACTTTATTTTCTTGCCCTCGAGAGGTTTAAAGGCAAAGCTGAAGGTGAAATTGGAAACTAGAACTTCATGAGACAGAAGAACTAGAGCCTGGCATTTTTGTCGTTGCTCTAACGATTTTGCAAGTTTGCTGCATAATGATACTTACAAACACATAAATTTGAATCCTATACAATCGTACACAAGCACAGAAACATAAACTCACACACACAAACGCGCACGTATGTATATATCTGTATATACGCGAACGCAGCATACACACACACACACACACACACACACACACACACACACACACACACACACACACACGTACGCAACATACACGCTGATATATATGCATGTATGTATATGTGTATATACTACAAATAATATGGGTTGGCTTGTTAGCAATTTATCAACCTAAGAGCAAATTTATAGACGTCACTAAAGCGACAGAATGTACCAAATAGTACCAGCATTATCTATCTGTCTGTCTATCTATCTATCTATCTATCTATCTATCTATCTATCTATCTATCTATCTATCTCTCTCTCTCTCTCTCTCTATATATATATATATATATATAATGCATGTATGTATTTATATATACATAT
>NC_068983.1:64253499-64257410 GCF_001194135.2 Octopus bimaculoides | reverse complement strand
TATATATATATATATATATATATATATATATATGTATATTTGTAGCGAGTACGTCTAAAGATTTTCTTTGAAAATGCACTGTAGCGCTACTGTACAACACATATTCCTATATAGATACATGCGTGTGTATATTAGTGTTCCCTTTCACGCGAGTTTGAGTCCATAAACATGGACTTACCAAAACTTAACTTTAGAAAACAAAATATCACATAATGCCTTACTTTTAGTTCCTTTATTATATATCCTACAGCAATGATAATGCGATCTATCACATTATAATCTACAACTCTTACAACAAACACATTTATGCAATTGATTTATTCAGGACAAACTGTTTGAACTATTAGTTCTTTAATGTTGTTCTTCTGTATGTGTTTTTCTTTATTCGATCTTCAAAACTTAGAATATAAAGTGCACTCAGAATATGCCAGTCTTAGAAGCAAAATATTGATCAAATTACCGATTAGACTTTAGTAAATATATCTAATTGTAGAGTGTCAATCTTGCAGCTTTTTTTGGAATAATGTTTGCCAAATAATACACATCAACAGTAGCAATAATATATTTTAAAATCTGCAAAAGGCCACACATGTATTTTCTAGGCACTATCGATTTAATAGAACCTAACAATTGAATCGTACTTAGGATGAAAGGCAATGTTGAGACCGTCGATATTTTGACTGTAAAGGAAAATGCACGTAAGTAAATTCCGTGTAGCATTTAATCTGATGTAATTCAATCTAATATTAAGAACTAAACAGACCCATGGAAATTTTCACATTCTATAAACATTATTATTTTATTGAACTCCATACAAAATAAACTGCTTTATTGTGTTAAAAATGTTGATCTTCCTTTCATAGAAGAGGTTGTTAAAAGCGTGACATTCCAATGCGTAACGTGACACGTAGAATTATATTAAGAACGAAAAGCCAAGCAAGCATTCTAGGATGGGAATGAGCTGTCGATTTTACACACTAGACTTTGAGGGATATATATCTTAGTGACACTTTGAAAGGTGAAAAATCAAAGTGAATATTTCCGTAATGTTACATCATGAAGTAAATAAACACCAATAGACACATCTTACCACTGACTCACATGGCTAAGACACATTCATATGCAAGTAGAAAGTAGTCTTTAGAATAAGATATTAATTATCATCAAAAGTGATGATTACTTTTCCTCTAGGAAGCGGAATGATGGGTACTTTTAAAATACAAATAATAATCCTTTCTAGAAAAGATACAAGGCCGGACATTTAGTAGAGGGACTAGTGGTACTCATCGATACCAGGATTTGACTGGTTCTTAATTTATCAACCTTGAAATGATGAAAGGCAAAGTCGAGCTCGGCGGAATTTGAATTCAGAACGCAAAAACATGCGAAAAGCTGCTAAGCATTTTGCCCGTCGCACTAAAGATTCTTCTCAACTCTGGCCAGAAGGCTCGAAATTTTGGGGGAGGAGCCCAGTCGGTTAGATCGACCCCAGTACACAAATGGTAGTTGATTTATCAACTCCGAAAGGCAAAGTCAACCTAGCCGGAAATTGAACTCAGAACGTAAGGATAGTCGAAATACCGCTAAGCATTTCGCCCGGCGAGCTAAAGTTTCTGCCAGCTCGCCGCCTTAATAATAATGATAATAATAGGAAATAAAAATGTAACAATAATTATAATTTTTTTTTTTTTAAATGAAGGCTAGCAGTTTGGAAATGAAAAAGATAGTCGATATCATTTGCCCCAATAGCTGGCTGGTACATTATGTTGGGAGGGTAATAAAAACCAAACTTCACTCCGGTGGCATTTCAAATCAGAAGGTAACGTGCCGGAATTCCTAATGCAAAGCACTTTGACCGAGGCATTAGCAATTATGATCAAAAATAATTGCTTTAGGTCACCTAAGTCAAATAATTATTTCTTTAGTAACTACTTGCTTAAACATTTAGGAATGCACAGAAGTTGTATGGATAAAAACAAGCTATATAGGGACGGGCACAAGTTATGCATAAACCAAAGTAAGACAACAGACGTCATACAGTGGTGCAGGAGGTACCACTGTATGACGTTACAGTTACAGTAACGACAATGAAACGCAGTTCAGTAAAACGTGGCGAACAGTTGCCGAATCCGAAGTACTAGGTTCCTATTCCGACAGTAAGGGTGCTGGAATAGACGGGAATTTTTGATAATGAAGATGAGCTAACACCTCTAACAGTTTATGGACAATATATAAGAGTGTTCTTGGAACAGTTACCCTGAGACCTGCTGATATTGGCACAACTGACATTTCTCTATATCTGTCTCACGCTCATTTTGTGTGTATATATGTACCTGAATATATACATACATATATACATTACATACACAAACACACACACTCATACACACGCATGCAAATTCATACATGCACACAAACATACACATATATGTGTATGTATATAATCTATATAATACACTTGCGTGTAATTACGGTAATGCATCGGTATGTATGTGCCATCTTCAATTATATAGAATTTGTTCATTATTTTAACTACTAGTAATTGGGGAAATGCATTCACTCTTACACTAGACGTTATTATTTATGGCATATGTCTCTTAAACTGTTAAATTCTGAAATAACATTTCTCTTCCAACTGCTATCATGGAATTTATTTCAATGCATAGAGGTGAATTACTTATTCAGATTGCAATTCGACTCTCCCGCGATTTTATTGCTGATATTAATTTCCGTCAAAACTCAATCGGTTTATGCAACTGATTCTAGTAATTTTGCAAAGTAATAACTTAATAACTTACTTTTCAATCTACTTGAAATTGATATTCAGCGAAATTCTAAATACTTACGCTGCATCAATTATGAATATGTGTAGACCACCGTTTTGATCCTACGGTTAACAACTCTTCCATGATCATTCTCAGGAAACGTTGAGTGACAGTTTGTGAAGTTTTTCGGCTTGAACAAAAAACTACATTTTACTAGGAATTTCAGAGGTATTTTCCCCGGCCAGTTTTCCACCAGCACGCTCGCATGCGTATACACATATACGTACAGACAAACAAACATACATATATGCGTACATAAATCTGATGAAAATGAATTTGTTTTATGCATTATCCATTCTAAATATATATTGAACATTATCAGAATGGGTAACACATGTGCATGTATACAGTATAATATTCATTTTGCAAGATAATATATGACGGTCAATCTGGACTTTCTCAGCTGATCGGTTTCACTTTCTAAAAAGTGATTATATGCTTATATAATTTTATATCTACATACGTACACATATTGCGTATATATATATATATATATATATATATATATATATATATAGGGTATGGGAGGTAATATTGTCAAGAAGACCCAAAGGACAGACTATAGTTAAGCTCCAGGTTCGATAATGATATGAATGAGGAGTCCTAGAAAATTTATAAAGATAAGGTCTTACAGCTCTTTCCGGGATATTTTATATATCTCTTCATCAGAAACTGTGCAAGAAAATGTTTAATAGTTATGATAGAGAGATGTGAAATATAGAGTGAAGTGGAGGAATGAAAACAGGCGTCAGATACGTAAGTATATTGTATTTGCAGTTCCATTATTTAAGCACACACAATTTATACCAAACTTATATATACACCATTCTGCTTAAATAATGGAACTACAAATACTATATCTTTACGTATCTCACGTCTGTTTTCATTTCTCCACTTCACTCTGTATTTCACATCTTCTCTATAATAACTATTAAACATTTTCTCGATGAAACGGTCTCTGATGAAGGAATATATAAAATATCTCGGAAAGAGCTGTAAGACTTTTTCTTTATAAATGTTCTGAGAACGTTTCACAGCCTTGGATCTTTTATCTCATTATGTTAATTTATATATATATATATATAT
>NC_068983.1:64248432-64252903 GCF_001194135.2 Octopus bimaculoides | reverse complement strand
TATATAGAGAGAGAGAGAGAGAGAGAGAGCGAGCGATGGATATATATATATATACACACACACACATATGTGTATACATACATTTGAAATGTATGTAGAAATACACACACACGCACACACATACATATACACATAGACCCAGAAAGAACATGGAACAGGAAGGATTTTAAAGAGATTCAAGTGTAATAAATATGAACGAATGAACGTGCAAATACACACACACACACGTACACACAGCCACATGCACACACACACACACACGCACGCACGCAAACAATAACGCACAAATGTATCTTCAAAACAAGAAGAATCTATCTCAAAGCAAAAAAGATTTTAAAAAACTGTTGTTATTTTTAAAAAACACAAAAAAAAGACACAGCAAAATAATTCTCTAATACCAGCAGACGAAAAAATCACTCATCCATGAAACAACATTAATTAGTTATACAACCACTCAAAATAGATGCATGCTTAATTAGATTAATCCTAATTATAAAAATCCTTTCGCAAACAACATTTTACACCTTACATACACATACACGCAGAGAAAGTAATGAGCAGATTCCTGATCCCGAACTCACAAGCAGATCATAAACAAATTAAGAGCAGTACACTCACCAGCAATTACAAGAAATACAAACAACACATCACGCAAAATTAAACTAATCAACCAATGAAGACGCCATCAAAACAACAGCCAATCAATAATTGCGAAGCACAACACAATGAACAAACGTAAGTATTAGACAAAAGAAACCAAAAGAATATAATGCACCACCAATAACGAATCCTAACAGTCCTCGCCTGAATAACGCAGTAAAGTGAAACACCAGTCGTTAATACAAATATTCAGGTTCAATAAAAGCAGTATACACACATATAAAGACATACACAAATATATATTGGCAGACAGACAGATAGTTTGATTGGTTGATGACGGCCATCAAGCAAATATATGTAGATATGCATATAACGTGTTTTTGAAGAATTTTATTAACGTATGAATTTCTCCGCGTCGGACACCAGAATGAAATGTAATCACTGTATGGAGCGTTTGGGTGTAGGTTTGGTGTCTTGAACGAGATAGCCTACCACATGGGCAGGTAGAAAATCTTCAACCTTGATTGGTCATCTACGTAGCAGTAGGAAAATCTCCAGAATAGAACCTGAGACCTTGTAATTATCCGGTTTTGTCGATTCACATGTCACACCGGCGAAATTCTTCTTGGGCCAGTAGGTGGGAGTAGTGCAGTACAAGCTACACCCATTGAAAATTATTCATCCGCACAGGTACTTTTTGTTACACCTAGTCTTAATAAAATAATTTGATTGGTTGGCAGAAACCTAAAAATGCGCTTGCAACTAACTCTGAAATGTATCGAACAGATTCAGTAAATGGGAAAAGGGCTTGGGGACGTCAGAGGAACAGGTCTGGCTTGGTGGGTATCCCAGTGTTTCACAGGATGGGCTCAGTCGTCGTCCTGCCACTGTGGACAAACAATCTTCAAGAAGAAGAAAAAAATAAGCATCCTTTGAATTCTGGTTGTCGGAATGTGTGCACACTTCTAGATGATCATTTCAACAAGAGGCCAGAAAGGCGTACTACACTTATTGCATGAGAGCTTAAAAACTATTCCCCTGGTATAGTTGCGCTCTCTGAAACGCGTACCTCTGGTGGGGTCAAATAAGTGAACCTAGTTATGAATATACTATCTTCTGGAGAGGACTACCTGAGGGTAGCGTAGAGAATCTGATGTTTGGTTTGCTCTCAAGAAAGTATTTCAGGTTGCAGGTTCTTCAGTGGGATTTAAATCGCATACGTTCAGTAACTGGTTTTCAGACACATCACCAACAATTCATGATCTGCTTTTAGAAAAACAAAACTTAGGCAACACACTTCTTTATCAGTCCTTGAAGCCTAACTCGAACGAAGCTTACAGAAAACTGAAAGGGAAAGTGCAGACTGCTCTAAGGTAAATCAACCAGGAATGTTGGAATGACAGAGCAAAAGGGGCGCCCGAAGAAGCTGATAGAAATAATGCTTTGGATTTGTACTCTTATGTTAAGGAGGTATATGGCAACAAACCTTCTTCAATTGCTCCAGTAAGAACAGCGAGTGAACATTTGCTATTGACGGACACCACTTCTATTCATAAGCGCTAGATAGAACATTTTCCCTCTAATTTTGAACAGGCCATCAACCATTGACATGAAGATCATAGAGAAAATCGAACACTTTCCAGTTATAGAGGAGATGGCATTTGAACCAACTATGAATGACATTAATTTAGCTGTGAATAGGCTGAATAACAATAAGCATCCAGGGACTGATAAAACCTGTGAAGAGGTGTTGAATTATAGAGATGACAAAATGTTTGAACTTTTAAATATATTAATTTGTCGCTACTGGAAAACTGAAGAAGTACCTCAAGACTGGATTGTTATTATTTTGGTTTCCTTGTATAAATCGATGCCGAAGGATCTGTGTTGTAATTATCATGAGATTTTGCTTTTGTCTGTAGTTGAAAAGGTACTTGCATGCATTCTGTTAGAACGTTCAAATATCCTCATAGTTCTAAATATAATATCTGAGTCTCAACGTGATTTTTGCTCCTCCGGGAGCACTGTTGATTTAGGTATCAGACAATTTCAGAAAAAGTGCATTGAACAGAATCTTGCCCTATACCATTGATTTGTTGATTTAAGCAAAGCATTCGATATTGTTAATTGAAATGCTCTGTGACTAATTCTAAGGAAAATAGGTTGCCCAGAAAAATTGTAAACATGATCAAGTTATGAAGACTCGAGTTAAGTTTGATGGTAGGCTCTCTGAATCTTATGCCGTAGAAAATGAAGAAAAGCAATGAAACATTGATGCACACACCTTCTTTGCAATACATTTGCTGTTGTGTTCACACGCTTTTCAAAACTACAGGGACGGTATTTACATTGTAATATCGAACAACAGGGAATATTTTTATATGACCAGACTGAAATTAAAAACAAAGGATTTAACTTCACTCAAAATATTATTATTTTGAAGGTATGTTATCGTGTTTTTTATATATTATGCTTGTTAGAAATGTTGCGATCATTGTTATTAGTTTTGATATTTGTGTCTTCATTATTATTCTTTATGTTAGTGTCTTCATTATTATTCTTTATGTTAGTCTGAAAAGGACCTGCAATCTTTTATATCTGCACTTGACTCAGCTTGGGATGATTTTGGCTAGACCATCAACTTGAAAAAAAGACAGTTGTAATGTTTCAACATGCACGTGGTGCTGTTTGCAACCTCACTAAGCATTTTGCTATGGGTAAGTTTCTTGAGGATGCTGACTCCTTCATTTACCTTGGAAACTCTGTACAAAATAATAGAAATCTAGAATCAGAAATACATCTGATCAAATTCAAAGCACAGCACAAGCATTTGGTGGTTTGGAATCACGCGTTTGGCGCCAAGGACTTATAAATAACAACAAAAAATTGGCCCTTTACAAATTGTCTCACTGAGTAATTTGCGTGTTGTTATAGATAGCTCAATAATAGTGTCCTATTCTGACAACTATTCTGCGCATATATCTGTGCACACTTTTCAATGCCGTGTATGTCATATGGTCTACAATTCTAACGGAGGCCTCAAAAGACGTTTTAAGATCCACAAATATCAAAACTTAACTGCAGCTCTTGGTGGTCCAAATCGGATATGCAATCTATGTGGGTGTCTTTTCAACACACTGTCTGGTTTAAAAAGTCACATCAAACGCCATGATGGATCTAAGGTGTAGGTACAAGAGGTGGTCAGACTCTACATAATGAGTAGAAAACTATTACATATATATATGTGATTTTTCTTTTTGTGGTTGGGTCGTTGATGACCTCTTTCTAGCATATTGGTTGTTCACCTAGTGGTCACCCCTTCTTATACGCATGTGATAATTTTTTTCTGAATTATCAGATTTTTACATATTCTAGACTACTGGTTTTAAATTGAAATTAATATCCAATTTATCACCCTCAGTATATAAATATAAATTTAAATAATTATGTTCTCTAGCCGGCAACATACACTACAGTGAATTATATTCTGCAGAACTGTTTCCGGAATTTAGCGCGCCAGTGCAGTGACATTTTGAAAATAACCCCAATGTAATCGATAGAACTGTACGCACGTCAAATTTTATGGAGACAATTCGTGTATAGTTCTGCAAATTATATTGATTTCAGAACGATTGTGCTGAAGACCTACGGGTGATTTTACGTAGGTAAAGGAGTTTATGGGGAAACCGGTATACGATTAATTCTTTATTCTTTAATATATTTTTCATTTTGTCCTGGTCACCTAAGCCCTGGTATTTTGCTGAATTATTTCTGGAGAACATGATTTTTCTTTTGTGGTGGGGTCATTGATGACTTCTTTCTAGCATACCGGATGTCCTCCAAGTGGTCATCCCTTCTTATACGCATATAT
>NC_068983.1:64240137-64248379 GCF_001194135.2 Octopus bimaculoides | reverse complement strand
TATATATATATATATATATATATATATGCATAGATATATTAATCTATATAAGTGTGTGTGTGGTGTGAGTGTGTGTGTGTGTGTGCGCACGTTTGCATCTGTTTTTTTCGTGCATGTGTGAGCTTGTGTGAATCTATAGGCATACGCCACTATTACTGAGCTATTAATTACAACACACAAATTACTCAGACCACAAGTTAATCATATACGTTTTCAACTGCGGAAAATATTTTGCAGTTTGGATATCATGTTGTATTTCTTGGATTTCGTATGAACAAACCTTTATATCTGTCAGTCTCTCTCTTCATATTCATCTGTCTCTGTATATCTCGCAATCCATCTAAGTAATTTTCTTGTGCTTAGTTACGAGCGAGCGAGCACACATACATACATAGAGTTGTTGGCACTCCGTCGCTTACGGCGTCGAGGGTTCCAGTTGATCTGATCAACGGAACAACTTGCTCGTGAAATTAACGTGCAAGTGGCTGAGCACTCCACAGACACGTGTACCCTTAACGTAGTTCTCGGGGAGATTCAGCGTGACACACTGTGACAAGGCTGACCCTTTGAATTTCAGGCATAACAGAAGCAGGAAGAGTGAGAGAAAGTTGTGGTGAAAGAGTACAGCAAGGTTCACCACCATCCCCTGCCGGAGCATCGTGGAGTTTTATGTGTTTTCGCTCAATAAACACTCACAGCGCTCCATCTGAGAATCGAAACCGCGATCCTATAACCGTGAGTCCGCTACCCTAACCACTGGGCCATTGCGTCGCCACACACATAGGAACATACAGACATACACACACATATGCATGAATCTAAACACGTATAGATGATACATTTGTGAATAATAATATATTTGTGTATTCAGTTATATGTATGCTTATGTCCATTTTGATGAGCTTGTCCCTATTTTTGCGTGTGCAAGAAAGCATATGTCTATGTCCCTGCTAACGTATGTTCACTTATATTTCGAAACGTCAGAATTCAATTTACACACACTATCAGAAATAATATACAATTCACTATCACAGCCCTGGCAATAGAAATATAAAAGGAAGGAAAATAATAGCTGTTATTCAGATAGTAATATTTTTGTCAGAATCGCTTTTCTTTACACCCATCTTCGGAAATTTCTTCCAGAGTGTTTCTTTTCCAATATATATATGTCAATATGTGTTGAAAGAATGCATTTATTCTTTCAATGTAACTACCACTCTATTATTATTTTGAAGGTATGTTATCGTGTTTTTTATATATTATGCTTGTTAGAAATGTTGCGATCATTGTTATTAGTTTTGATATTTGTGTCTTCATTATTATTCTTTATGTTAAGTAATATTTTATCATATTATTTGTATATAATAAAAAAGACTATAAGTTTATCATTTCCCTAAGAATTCTTTGAATAGTTGTATTCGTTCTAGCGTATGTAAAATTGTTGGAAAAGAATTCTTCGAGATAAATACGCGTTTGCACTTTCCATAAAAAAATAAGTCCGTGTTCTTTTTTCCTGAAGTATTTTTCTTCATTGTTTGCTATGTTAGCCAGTGCATTAAACAGAATTGTGATACTTCAAAATTATGATTGCTGCTGAAACGTGTCTTTAAAAAATATTTTTTCATTAAAGTGCTTTTCCTTGAACATCACAGCTGCTATGACTTTAATATATTTTCAGTTATCTGTGAATGATCTTTCAATTGCGAAAGATTCATGCACTTGTATGCCAGAAATATGAGTAGTGTGGGAAGAATTCTCTACTACTTGGAAGTCAAAGTACAACAAATTTATAATTTATTAATGAGGGGAAAAGTGAGGTAATAGTCACATCAGTTAACGAGGTAAAGGACAGAAGTTTGATGAAATACATAACAGCTTAATGCTTCGGCAGAACTAGCGTTCTTTTTCACAAGAATGAGAAAATTACAAAACAAAAACACAAATATTAGAACGTTTAATAAATTATCTTCTCACACCGTGTTGCGAAGCGTAACTGGATATAATTTAAATTTCGACATTTGTTCACGTGTGCAGATGAATTTAATATAGGGCTTTTAGCCTAGGGATTGACGAGGCAGCAAATGAGCAGTACTGGAATATCTTTTTAACTATCGGCAAAATATGCAAGAAGTCGAGATACATATTTAGTAATACATGTGTTTCATTAGCGATCATAAGATACGAGGTCAGTCCAGAAGATTTTAAACTTTTTTTAGGTGAGGCAATTATAACTGTTGCAGATTAATATAATTGTAGGATATCATTGCAATGCATGAAATAAGCTCTTGATTGAAGGAGACAGCTGCAATGACATTTGAACACACCTTACTAAACACTACTTGTAACCGCTGTCTAGTTTGAATAGTGCAGTCGGGACGTGAAGACAATTAGAATGCTTGCTTTGCAACTGTTTGTGTAAACCTAAGCAAAAATGCTACACAAAACTATGCATTACTATAGACTGATGAAGGTAGGATTAACTTGGGCAAGCTGAGCATTTGCTTTTCGCCAGCTAAGACAGGCAAAATAAGTCCCCGAGAAGCGCAGGATGATCGCATTTTCGTCAGCAAATGTATTCTGTACATGTTTTCAGGGATCCAAGAAGTGATTTCGACATAAAACGTCAGAGCACCTGCTCCAGAACAATCCACCGGTCTCCAATTCCATCCTAGTTACGAATTACGTGACAGAGACGAGCATCAACACTCTTTTTCTCCCTCTCTACAGTCCAGACCTTGCTCTCTGAGACTTGGCTGTTCCTCAAGCTGATGGTTAAGATGCAGGAGGCTATGACAACGATCCTGAATATATCCAACTTAAGTGGGGCTTTCATGAAGTAGCTAGTGCGCTACAAGCGCATGAGAGTAAGAGGATTCTACAAGGGGATCCGAATTTTGTACTTCTTTGAAATTAATAAATGTGTTCCTTGAAAAGTTCCAAAACTTCGCATATGCATGATTTTTAATATTTTTATAGTTAACTGTCATGCGTACACACATACACACATACATACATACATACATGCATACATACATACATGCATACATACATACATACATACATACATACATACATACATACATACATACATACATACATGCATGCCTATATACATACATGCATACATACATAAAGTTTCTGCCACCTAAAGTATACAAGATGTGATATAGTATTTAGCTGACTTCTAACGGCTTGTTTCTACTAGTGACTTCTGCCCCAGGCAGTGATGCATAGTTTGTCAAGAAGTTCTCATTCCGCTTATTGTTGAATGCTTTGCTGGCACAGATTCCAACTTTCCTTAGACGATACAGCAGTAGGCGTAAAACAGCTGCCAATGTTACACAAGTAAGAACATTTTTGCTAAATGTGATTCTCATGAAAATATCGTGTTGGTCACCATAAGGAAAGATTTGGTCTAGTATTATTTGCCTTATGTTTTTGATCCTGAAATTCAAAAAACTGTTTAAACGTCAAACGGTTTACAATGATTTGTCATCATTGAATTGGTAGGAAGCAGAATGCCGTATTTCCATGGAATGACATGCATCTAAATAAAATAATATAAAATTTGATGTTTATGTCTTACAAAAACAAGATACATTAATATAGTTAATAATAAATCACTTTATTAGGCGGAATTATAGGGTGAATCTCGAGACTTCCACAGATAAACACGTTAAACACATATCATGTTAGGAACAGGATAGAAATAATAAACGTTAGATTGAGTGGGGATTGAGAAATAAATATCAGTGCTAAAGAAGACAGAAGATTTCATTTCCTCAGCATCGAGATTTTCAAAATTAGGCATAAACGGTAAAACAAAAATCAATTATATTATCACAAGTACTTTTAGTGGGCTTTTAAATTGTTCGGTTGGTTCATAATTAAGGATCAATTTATAATTTAATTCCTAACAGTTTTAGAATTTTAAACAAAGCGTCGTTAATTATGCACCAACCCAATATAAAAATATCAATGATAATCATAATAACAATATATTTTCAAATTTTGGCATATTTAAGGGGGTGGTCTAGTCAAATTCATTATCCCCATTCACAGGCACATTATTTTTCTCCAACATGAAATTATGAAAAACAAAGTTGACCTCGGTGGTAACTAACTGAGAGCATAAAGAGCCGGTACAAATACTGCAAAGCTCTCCACGCCACAATCGTTATCCAAAGAACAGGCCGATGCAACTTGGCCCCAGTAACATTGCAACTCATTTCGACACCTGAGTGAACTGGATCAACGTGAAATACAGTGTCTTTCTCAAGAACACAACACAGAGATCAGTCCAGGAATCGAACTCACTACCTCATAATTGCGAACCCGATGCTCTGACCACTAGCCATGCGCCTTCCCCTACATATATATATATATATATATATATGTGTGTGTGTGTGTGTGTATGTGTGTCTATGTGTATTCTTTTATTTGTTGCAGTCAATTGACTACAACTATGCCGGAGCACCGCCTTTATATTATACATATGTACGTACATATAAATTAATCTTTTAATCTAAATGAGTGAACGATTGGAAGAAATTAAATTGGATACACACTGACAATATATTAGAATTAATTAGGGCGTATTAATAGTTTAAAATATACGAATACACCTGACCGGTGTAGGATATGGAACTGTGTCCCGAATTATGCAAATTCTGCCCGTCGTTATCAAAAATATTTGTTTGTTTCTAAAGTAGGAATGTGGTTCAGAATGGTAATTGTTAACATATAAATTGGTCAATGCTGAGGTACATGTGACGGGCGTGTGGCATATATATAATCAAATGGATTCCACACAACTTCCCATTGTGATTCACGCACAATTTCTTCACTAACTCTGAGCTATAATAAAAAAACAAGGTATCGAGCAGGAGGACCAAATCCGACACCAGGTGAACCGGTACTGGTACGATACTTATTTTATAATTACCTTTAGCTGGGTTTGAATACATAGCTTACAAGTCCTGGACTATATTTTGTCTGAATCTTTAAAGATCTCTGTCTTTAAATTTACGCTGGGCTATCGTAAGGTAATTTTTCACACTGAAATGTTGGTCAACCCATTCAATATTATAAATACAGTAGCCTATGTCACTGATCAGCGGTATCGTAGCTGAAACTCTTTTGCGATTACGAAAAGAATAACTTTATAGCATATCCATCAATGTGCTTATTTATATCTTTATTAAGTTTTTTGTCTGCAATAATGACCTGGTCAGGGAATTAACTATATACACAATAACTGTTACATTTATTTTTCTGAATATAATTATTATTATCTAGAACAATTAAATCATTATTCGTATCATAAACACACGGTAGGTCAGAGAGTAATTTGGCCAACATGTAAAATAGTGAGTGACTGTTGTAGCCTATCCCTCTCGAAAAATATACCCCAAGGTAAAACATTTTCGAAATTAATAGCAGTTTTGCTATTATGAATTACTTCGTATGGTCGATATCCATAACGACATTAGCTACATTCAACCAAGGTAATTCTGTAGTGCAAAAAACAAAAAAAGGCGAATAATGTAATGAATTTAACTGTAAAAACGGCTACAACAGCATTTCACCCCGAAAATTGCAGTAGCCAGAACTAAACAATGTAATGCATTTAGCCGTTGGTATCTGCTTTCTCATTCACACAAACTGCACTAATTTCCAATGCGATCTATTATTCATGAAATTAAAAATAGTGTGTTTAGTGCATGACATAGCTAATCGTTCATATCGTATAAAAGAGGTTGAGCAGCTCTGTCTAGATCTCACAGAAGCAGAAATAAGAAATAACTACAAAGAATTATAACCGCAGGATAATTTCGTATACTTTGACAAAATTAGTGACGGGAAAATTGATAATGGTGAACCTATTAATCAAATATTATTGATTAGCAGCGATCAGCTAATATAACGTTAATTGCTTTAATCAGTACCATATGTCACTTGCGGTGTTCGGTGTTCATATGCAACTGTGCATCTTCTTGTGTGTATGCGCACATTTCTATGTGTAAATGTGTATGTAATGTTTTTAAGCTTCATAGGTATTTATATGGTATTTTTTCCTTCTCCTTTATCTGTGTAAAACCTAATTGGTATAATGGATAACTTAAGCTAATCAAGGCAGCAATTACAAAAGGACAAATGGAGTATGTTGTTATTTGAATAAAAGAAAAAGAAATAAAAGAAACAAAATAAAATTACTGTAGCAAATGTCTGCAAGTAGACTTCAAAGGAAAATGAAAGTTCTACTATTGATATAAAATCTAGGCAAAAATTATTTCTTCCTTAAATATTTTATGTTTTAAAAGACAAAAGAGAATCATTAATCTAAGTAGTGTAGGTAATTATAATAATAGCTTTTTAAAAATGTTTATCTTCTTTTTGCTGAAATGGGGTTTTATTTTGATATTTTTGATTATATTTTTATTTACTACCATCTACTGCAAAATACTTTCAAGCTTCCCACGTTTCATTTTTGTCCAGAGACATGACGTTTCAGTGTCTAAAAATCGATTTTGTATAACATTCCATTTTTAAGGGCAAAAAAGAAATTGATGGGCAAATATTTTTAATGACACCGTAAGCGAGAAAATGCACCATTTATGCCTTTTCTCAAAAAATATTACTGTTTTATATCTGTTTCAAAGTTTGGCGCAAGGCCAGCAAATTTGGATAAGAGGAAGCTGATCACAAGATTCCAGTACTGAAGTGGCAATTATTTTATCTACTCCGAACGTATGAAAGTAAATGTCGGCCGCGACGGTACTTGAACTCAGAGCATAATGACGGACAAAATGCCGCTAAGCATATTTGCATGACGCGGTAACGATTCTGTTAGCTCACCACCTTAAATTACTATCTTATATTGGTTTCAAATTTTGGCACAGGGCCAGTAATTTCGGAGGATTAGGCAAGTCGATTAAATCGACCCCAGTGTTCAAATGGTGCTTAATTTATCGACTGTGAAAGATGAACGGTAAAGTCGGCCTTGGTGGAACTTGAAATTAGAACGCAAAGACAAACGAAATGCTGCTAAGCATTTTGTCCAGCGTGTTAACGATTCTACCAGCACGCCGCCGTATTACTGTCATATTAAAAAATAAAACTTTTTTTTTTTTACTTCAGAACCGGAAATGTTGTCGTATTATTATTTTATTCAAAAACGCGGTGAGCTAGTAGAATCGTCAGCACGCCGGGCGAAATACTTAGCGGTACTTCGTCTATTTCGTCTGTCTGCACGTTCTGAGTTCAAATGCCACCGGAGCCGACGAATGAAGTACCAGTTACGCACGAAGGCCGATGTAATCGGCTGGTCTCCTCACCCAAATTTTCAGGTCTTGTGCCTATAGAAGAAAAGATAATTTTGTTCAATCACATTATTTTGGATGTTGAAGAGTACTGAAACGAAAGAATATTGTTGCTTTATGTTAGATTTTACAGCAATTTCAAAACACGATGTAGTTGAATTTCGTCTTTTCTTCCCAAGTAACGAATAAAATAAATACCAATGCCTATCACGAATCGACTTAATCGACTATATCCGTTTATTTTTCATACATCTGATGGCCTTCTTAGAAATTGACATTCCGATAACTTCAAGTTCAATAAGCTTGTAGAAACGTAATTGGTCTGGCTAAATATATTATGCTATGTAGTATATTTCCATTAGGTTTTGAGTTCTGCCTAACGGTTGAATTTTATGCTTAATTGGTTCAATAAAACGAGTACCAAAATGTACATTATCATCAATTATGTTTTTTTTTTCTGGACAAATTAAAATTTTCATATGATCACATGTGATCACATGCAATATGGAACTCATTAAGTCTATCACAGGAAGTACATTAGAATATTTATTCCATAAATGTTATACATAGGTGCACAAATGAAAACTATAAAACATATTTTTCCAGAACCAAATATTAAATTATCATGTTCGAGATCTACATTTTACTGAAGTATTTAGTGAAATGTTTTCTAATTATATGGCATTAATGCCATGGAAATACATCAATCAAACAAAATTTTAAATTACCAATTCATTTTAAACGTATCAGTTGAGTGGCTTCCTTTGTAGATCTGAACTTTAAACTACGGAATGAAATATAAATAAATCATTGTTCAATACAAACGTGTCTGTATTTATGTATACATTCATACATACATACATACACACACACACACACACACACACACACACACACACACACACACACACACACACACA
>NC_068983.1:64239193-64239868 GCF_001194135.2 Octopus bimaculoides | reverse complement strand
ACACACACACACACACACACACACACACACACACACACACACACACACACACACACACACACATACACACACACCTATCCGAATGAAGGAGAATTTCACCACCAACGCGTCCTCCTAACGATAACACCAGACCAGATATGACAACACCACTGGGGAGATAGACACCTCCATACTAGCCACTGAAGCTAACATCAGCAATTTATAAAAGAGGCTTTGCTGATCCAACACTTTAACCAGAAAACTGACAGTCGATGGGAGTTGAGCCGGTAGCTCCTATGGCAGCATCTAACAGATGGTGAATGGCCTACAACACCAGCCTAGATGTTATACACCAAAACCCGAACAGATGACAGCACTTAATGGGTGAGTGCCACTACTACTACTACTACTACTACTACTGATATAACGCCGTCACACTACAAATGGTGAGTAGCTTATAGCATCAGGTGGGTGTTTGTTTATACTAACCCGTGGAACGTCAATTATACCTAATTTGGAGAGCGACCGCTGAAGTTACATCAATGCTAGGGACTGTAAATGGATTAACGGAACCCGCATAACTGGACTTTTCTTAGACTGTTTTCTTTCTTTTCTTCTGAAGGTGGCCCTATGTGCATGAAATACAAAGGCTTTATTAAACTTTCTGCACTGTCAGAAGCTTATATATATATATAT
>NC_068983.1:64222516-64238494 GCF_001194135.2 Octopus bimaculoides | reverse complement strand
CGTAGTGTGTTCGTTTTTGGTGAGGTTAGAATTCTGTTTATTTATATATATTTTTGGGACAATACTGTGCTGATGAACGAAATCTAGATTCATTCTAGTAATCGCGAAATCGGCCGATACACAGTTAAGTTTATTTAAAAGAAAGTTGGTCGTCTTCTGTTGGTTGTTTTTTTCCTCGCATTAGGTACTAAATGTGGTTATTTTGAGAAGTCCACTGTGTGGCGTTATTATTTTCTGTAATAATGCCCTTTATATATATATATATATATATATATATATATATGCATTCAAATAGAAATTTAAAAGACAGAAAAATATTTCATACATTTGTGTATAGTTGTGAGCTTTGTTTTATTTTACAGTTTATATAGTTGGTATTTATGAGTTCTTTTGCTATTCTTGTATGTGGACTGTGTGTTGGGGTGTATGTCCACACTTGTATGTGTGTATATATATATAAGTTCTGCGTACGGCGAAGTGGTTCATATGTTCGCTCCTCAATAGAGAGCTACTTTCTTCAATCCCACTATGTACATTACACTCTTATTTCCCAAGTCGGGCCAAGTCTTCCAAACGTGAACATAAAAAAGAGAATATTCTCAGTGGATTGTATCTGTGTTATTCTTATCACTGAGTTACAGAAATTTTCTCGTCGCAAACAACCGAGAACAATTCTGTATTATGCATTGTTTTAATGGCATTTTCCGGGAATCTGCTGGATGGACAACCCGATATGTTTCATTGCCAATTGGTTTGCATGATATGCTCTGGCGACTCATATGAAGATATTTATTTTTAATGTGCACGTTTTGAGTCTTTTATACTTTACAAAACAGATGTAACATATTGAAATGTTCAAATAATTGTTTTAGACATTACTAAGTTCTAAACTTAGATTTATAACTATAAATGTGCTTCTATATACATCATAGCAGTAAAAATAAAAGAAAATAATGGAGATATCGCTTCAGTGTCTTTGTTTATAAGTCCGACTGGGGATAAACAATAGCTTGCTGTTTTTTTTCTTTCCCCAGACTACACTTTCCAATAAGCTTTGAATGCTCGGATACCCAATTTCCTAAACATCATAAACCTATAATAAACGTTAGAGAGCAAAGGTAGAGATATCGCGAAAAATCTTTAGTTCTGAAATATAATCAGACTGGAAGATGTCTTCTATTTAGCAGCATAAAGGAGTGACACTTTGATAGTTTTACTTGTTGAATGAACCTTTGCTAATTAACTTATTTGAATTACCAGCTTTATGAATGTCCCTACGCAGTCACTCAATCTGTGGGAAAAGGCCAACTTATTTGTATCAATTCTGACACTAAAAATCAAGATATCAAAACCAGCAGAAGAAGCTCGCCTTTGTCACTAGATCTTTTAATGCCTTTCTAATCTCCCATAAAGTGCAACATATATGGTAATATAATGAAGGGTATATTAGACAATTTATGTAGTCATTCTCTTAATTATCTCTTCATTGTGTGATGGCTTACTGTGGGCTAAATATTAAGCAGCTATGATACACACTTGCAATTGCGCACAATCACTCACACACTGGCCAGTTTCTCTCCCCACTCTCTCTTTCTCTCTCTCTCTCTCCCTCTCTCTCTCTCTCTTTCTCTCTCTTTCTCTCTCTCTCTCTCTCTCGAACGAGGGAGACTGTATTTAATCGAACTGCTAGTAAGAATCTCAGAAGCTCAGTGTGCTCTCATCTATATGGGGGAGCTGAAACTGCATGAAAGTAAACGCTAAATACTTTAAAACAAATCACATTAAGTATTGTAGTCCTGAATTTGTGGCCTTAATTTATATCTGAGTATTACAACAGGAACCTGTGTCATTCTGGATGGCAATGAAGGAAAGAAGGAAACCAATGAATACAATGACACTTTGAAACTTTAACCACACACTTGCAAAACGGCAGGATGGTCATATAAGGAAGGAATGCATTCAGAAATCCGCTCAAGCAGTACTAAATCACTACTACAAAAACAACTTACTATTACATTTAACGAATGGTGATAGTTGTGAAACAAAATAACTGCATGCTTCCTAAAGAACATGTAAAAAAAAATAGGCAAAATTAGTAATCGATAATTTAGTACGCGCCATGGGATTCAGATTCCAGTTAACTTAATCATAAAAACTGAAAATGTGACAAGAACTTGTTAATCTACTTTTTATGTCACGATTCTCGTGTTTCGCAACAGATTCGCCTGCATCAAAATCGGATCAATTCTCTTTCATGATAAAATAGGCTATTTGATTTTCAGCCGCTAAGCAACGCATGCTCCAGGCTCATTTGCGCCCACCATTAGTAATTTCCAGTGATGACATGGTGATTTCAATTGGCAAAATTTGAGACCTTGTAATGTAATTCTGTTATGAAATCATGTTTAACGCAATAAGAAATCACCAAATAAAACCCTCTTTATTTCTCCCCTTGCTTCTCTCTCCAAATATTACATCTATATTATGCCTCCGCATATACATAAACATATATCTATAACCATAAACACATATGTGACAACACACCAATTGTACAATGCACAATCCACACCGATATACACATACACGCACACACACACACACACACACACACACACACACACCCACACACACACACACACACACACACACACATATATATATATATATATATACAAAGCTGAAAAGGTAAACATATATTATCTATACACACTTATAGATATTCATGAATATATGCCAACATTCTATATGTGTATGTGTGTATGAATGTGTGTATCATAAATTTTATACATACACACAGTTACACGACTGAGACGTGTGCGAGTCTTTCTCACAGTTTTATGAACCTGTTTATGTGAATGATACGTTTGCATGTATTAGTGTGTGCACGCGCGTGGTTATATGTTTGAAGAAATAGAAGACACTAAGATGAAAATCAAATGTTTAGAAAAACTTATTGCTTTCAGTTTCAAAAGTATTTGCGAAGTTTCTTCAACACCTTTTCCATGTATATTATCGGTAAACTACGTTCTGTTTCTTGATAAGACTCCCTTATATCATTTACACTAGTGCGATAACATGAACTCCAGTATTTCTTTTGTAAACCTGAAACTTCAACGCCTTTGAAAAATATTTTATGGAATGTTGGGTACACATTCTTTCGGCTTGTTAACCCTCTGTTTAGAGATAAATATTACTCTAGTTTGTAAAAGTTTGAAAATGAGCTTAGTTTCCGAAGAATTATAAATTTCTTTACTAGTTATCACAATCATTTAGCCATGAAAAGTTAATGCGGGTATTCGATAAAGATATCTAGGTATTCTGGAAACTGATGTAGAAAGTATGGAATCATCAAAGGCGAAATCAGGATGAATATTTACAAAGAATAAAGGGGATATTATGATTCTGTGAGAGTGAATAGTCAATGGATTTCGCTCTTTGTATTCTTCCTTATCATTATAACCCACGTATTAATAAACGTGAACGCGGGATGTAAATTACGAAAAGATTAAAATCAACTACAATTTATCTATTAAGAATGTCCTAAAATTATTTTGGTAGGATGAAATGCAACTTGACAATGTGTACAAATATTCAAAGTGTACGTAAGAATGGGTGAAGAATAAAAAATTTCCGAAATAAGGAGAAAAAAGTTGCCCAACTATTAAGGATATGTAATAGATTTTCAGGAGACTGGGTAAATATTTTGTGTAATTTACAAGTCTGTAATATAAAGGGCGTTAAGATAATGGATACACTAAAACATGAATGCATAAGAAGAAAAAAGAATATATTAAAGTCCTACCTGAACTTTGTCATAGTTATTAGGTTATCTGTTGTATCAATCTTCCTATTCAATGCCGGCATTTTCAGCTGGAACATTTAAAAAGTAAATCACAGAAATAAGTATGAATTTTGCAAACTATACATAATATGTTTCACCAGAGAAGGAGATATTGATAAGCTGTATGAATGATTATGAAAGAGTGTTAATAAGGGTAGATTGTGCTGTAAAGGGAACAGTCGTGGGGCTTGTAAAAATGAAAGAATGAAAATTGAGTGGCGAGAAAAGAGGAAATACAAATCACGAAACGGAGAAAAAATTAGAAGTTTACTTCAAGAATAATTTATCTAGGAAAACTCGAGCGAGGAACCACTCAAAAGAAAGAATTATGAAGAAAGCCACAGAAAGTACCATAAGGGCACTCTAATAACATTTCATAAGAACACATGTGATAAGAAAACTTTTTGAAGACGAAGATATCTTTCCAGTATATCGAATATATGGTAAAACAATATTCGTTTTAGTATAAGAGAGTAAGAATCCGACACAGAATCCGCACAAATTCTTGAAACCAAACAGAAATGCACCAGCTATTAACTATTTACTATGTAACATGAAAAATCCAAATCATACTAAAAAGAGTTATGAACACAGTCCCATGAAAATGGACTAAATGATCAGGTGAATGTGTTATAAGGCATGAAAAACCAGCAAGATAAGGGCGTAGAACTATGAAATTTAGATACCGATGTGCTACAGAAATATAGCAAAACATCTATAATAAGTGTAGTTGGTGCATTCGATAGCAGAATAAAGGGAAAATATAATGAGGTGAGAGATATATCGATGATTTCAAAAGGGAACTGAGAAATGATTTGGAAGTTCAGAAAGATAACTGTAATTCGTGTAATAAAAGGATGACTGAGAAAATGCCTGAAAATATTATGCAATAGGGTTCTATATTCACTATAAAAATCAGCTTAGTGACAAGACAAACAGCATGTCTAGTTGGAACAGCTAGATCCTAAAAATATAAATAATAACTATCTGAAGAGACAAGTAGTGGCTTGACAAAATTATTAGAATCACTAACAGACTGCTGTTATGCTAATGTGCAATGATGATGATAATATTCATATTTTTTAATATAAGAATTTAGTTACACATTTTTGAGAAGTTAGTATTCGTTTACACTGGTACAATCGTTCATTATATAGTCCCAGGAAGCATATAATGCAATATAAGCACTGGCATTATTTGAAATAAGAATGAAAAGCGGAGTAATTGAATATCTTTTTCGTGAGGCTAAATGTTTTGGAAGAAAGTTAGTTCAAAGCTATCCATATTTTATTTATTCACCGATCCATGAGGAAAGACCATTGCAACTAGTAATGGTTAGCACTGTAAAACTAAAGCATAAAGCATTGCAACTAGATTTAGTTTGGAATTTTATTTATTCAACCACCGACAGCCAAAATATAATGATTTTTGCAGGCAAATATAGAGGTCACAACTAATTTAATCTGATTCAATCTTTGAGTTGTAAATAATTGTTTCGACTCTGGAAACATGAACATAAAATTTGAGCTGCCCGGAAGTTAAACTCAGATCAAAATAGAACTAAAAGAAACACTACGCTTTTGGCATCTCCTCTCAATTTAATATCTATCAAGTGTAAAACTATACAAATATTGCAGTTGAATGAAATACAAAACATAAAATTGTCAATGAAATAACTTCATAAATCCTACTATTCTACTAGCATTTGGAAATTAACACCCACCTCGGAGATATAAAAAAGTTTTCTTGCACAGTATTTGATGTCTCTTGCCATAATTATGCCAATTGGTGTCGGGGACTGCCATTCTGTAACCAAGCAATGCTGTCATAAATACTTCCACAAAATGTTAAAACAAGCAATGAGCGTTTTGTTCTCTGCCAAAGAACCAACTTCATTCGTGTACTAATGGTTTGCTCGTGTTATGACGAGTTAATTCGATATGTGTATCTGACCCGCCATATTTTTTCAAACTGTTTATAAATTATTGTCTATCATATGTAAGCAATTTGGTACACTTTCATTATTTTTCTGAAGAGGTGTTGTTGGTATCTTGTGAGCTTATAGCTAGCTTTATGTTTTTGTAATGGTATTTAACTGTCATATTATGTGGCATAAATCGTTGTTTTCTTGTAGTGTCGTTATCCATGTTGCATGTGATGGAGTACTCCATTGCCACGCTTTCAAATATCTCTCGGATGTTCCTTCAGCGTAACAGCAAGGGCATCAGGTAGCTACTGGTATTTCAATACTAGTTTTCACATAATTTTACATTCTCTGGTGAGATGGAAGATAATATTTATCATGAGACGGGTTTCTTTTCTTAACACTCTCAACAAAAAGATCTATACTGCTTAAGAATAGACTGCAGAATATGGTTAAACTTTTCAAGAAGTTGACTGCAAAATGTTCTTTCTACCGCGTTTATTTTACAATTATCTCACTCGGGTCAATACAAGGAGATACCGGTCAGTTGAGTAATCATGGTGCTATCGGTGTCACCTTGCTTAATGGCTGGTTTCAAATAATATCAGGACGATATACAGTGTCACAGGAATCAGGATATTTATTGTCACATCTAACAGCGATAGCGATTATCCAGAGGAAGAAAGAATGCATGTTACTGCAGCTGTTTAGCTGTGAAGTGCTTTAAGATTGCGTTATATTCGACCCACTATTATTTATTTGACGCCTTCATGTATCCAGACATAGGATTTTTTTGGATTTTAATCACAGCACCGAAGAATTTCCTGCAATCATTAGGTGAAATGCGACATGTAATTACATTTTTGGTGATAGCATATACGCAAGATGTTAACGTTCTTGTCAATAGTGGTTATACTGTTGTTATCGGTGTTGGTCTTGATCCTACAATCGAATTTCCATGAGGGTGAAATTATTGTTTTTAGAGCCGGTGTCAATGACGTTGAGATGTTGACTGAAAGTCGTTTCTCACATTTGTAACATGAAAAAAAAAAAAACGATTCATAATTTGCTGATCTATGCTTTTTTTCTGCCGGCATTGTTGGCAAGGGAAATCGTTCGAAAACACATTTTAAATTATGCTATGCATTTGCAGGTCTCACGCACAGCTATGTATGTATACATGTATGTTTACGTACTTATGTGTGGATGTATGTGTGTACGTACGTGTGCATGTGTGTATGTACGCATGTATGTATGTGTGATTGTATATATGTTTTTTTACGTATGTAAGCATTAGGAATCTGAGTATTGGCTTCGCTGTGAAGCTCATATCACCCTCATGCTTAGCTTCGGGTTATATTCCAAACGCAACCTTTTCTTTTTATATTCATTTACTTTATTTTATTTTATTTTATTTATTTATTTATTTATTTTTTGTAAAGTGACTTGTAATATAGTCATGACCTAAGTTATACCTCTGAGTGAAATTTAGTCACCACAAATTGTTTGAAAATCGGTCAAGGGCGCATAGGCACACAAACGTACACACAGACACATACTGTATGCATTTGTCAGTGTGTGTGTGTGTGTGTGTGTGTGTGTGTGTGTGTGTATGTGTGTGCGTGCGTGTGTGTGAGTGCGTGTGTTCGTATGTGCATGCCTGTATAGTATATGTTTCTTTTGAAAACGGTGCGGTGGCTTATAGTAGTGTATATTCATGTAATGCAATTTAAAATTTCGATGAACAGAATTGAATACAATTTGTAGCAAATTGAAATAAATACCGGGATCGATTTGATCGACTTTTGAAGTTAGTGCCCAAGAGGGCCTCTTGGATATGTCTAAAGCAATATAAAATCAGCGACACATACACCTTTGTGTATGTTCCTACATAGGTTCGTTTTTGTTTCATCTTTATAAGACCCATATTGTTTTGCCGGTTTCTCTGTCTGTATATTCTCATATTTTGTCTGTATACTTCCTTGCCCTACATATGCACACACTCTCACACTATCTCTCTCTCACTCTCTCTCTCTCTCTCTCTCTCTCTCTCTCTCTCTCTCTCTCTCTCTCTCTCTCTCTCTCTCTCTCTCTCTCTCTCTCTCTCTATCTCTCCCCTATTCTTTCATTCTTCCCACATTTTCTATGTACGTTACTGAGGTTAGCAGAAAAAAATATTTGCGGTTGAAATAATGAAAAATAAAGAAAACTTCTTACATATTTATTGCTATATGTCAAAATACACTCATATACATGAGTGTGTATGCGAACGCACACAAACATATATGCATGTATGTATGTGTGTATGTATGTATGTATGCATTTATGTATGTATGTATGATTGCATGTATGCATGCATGTTTGTATGTATATGTATGTATCTATAAACATATATTTTATATATTAGCTTTATGTATTTATGTGCGTAGTTGACACTTTGTGCGTCTTTTCTGCACAAACGTGGTCATTTGATTATGTAGTAGTAATGTGCCAGGTATATCTAAGTGTATCTCTTTTTTGTCTTTTATTTCTCTCCTTCTCTCCCCTCACTCTTTCACCCCTCTGTCTCTCTCCATCTTCCATCTGTGTCTCACATACACACATACACACATACACATACATACACACGTACGTGTATTCATATATTTAGATACAGAGGCAAATATACGTTGTGTGTGTGTGTGTGTGAGTGTGTGTGTGTGTGTGTGAGTGTGTCTGTGTGTGCGAGTGTGTGTCGTGCGCGCGCCTGCGTGTACAGAAACACACAGACCCACACACATATATTTATATATATGTATATATTACATATTTGTTTTCGTATATAAATGTATGGATGCATTCATTTATCTGTAGTTATATGTGTGTATTTGTTTGGTGTATTTATCGGCAACATTTTCTGATATTGTATAGAATTATGTGACTTTATGTTTGTTATGATTTTCTGTCACAGAATTCTGTCCTCCCACAGTTATTTAATAATGTTTGGTAATATATAATTACTGACAGCATTTGCCAGTGACATACAACCACAATTCGTTGGAGGTGTTTCTAAACTGATAAAAATCAGTTGTATATTCTTTGACGTACACACCTAAAACATAACATTAATACACCACATAAATTCTCTGCAAAATACTAGCTGGTGATTAAATTCAACATGAAAGTGAAACTTGAAAACCCGGCGATGTTATGGACTAGTAAACAAAAACACCACTAAAACAAATAAAAAGATAAATATAGACATAAAAATTATCATAATGGAAATTGATTCAAACAAAATATTTTTTGAATTATTCTAAATTCTATTAGAATTTAGACAGCAATGCGATCTGCAGCCATAGAAGGCTACAATGGTTACTTTCCATACCAGAGTGAATTATAATCTCTCTCAGTACTCAATAGCAGCAATCCTTTTAAGTAACTACTATTAATCATATTATTTCATAATCCTAATAGATCGTGCGGATGTCCCGGTCGGTAGAGGAGTTAACTTCCGATGAAATCGTAGGCTGTACCTGTCCTGCATATAGTAGTGTTTTGTGTTCGAAACTTTGAGTCTAATATACTAAACGACTATGTCTACTTAGTGTAAGTATAGAAACTACGTATACATGGAGATAGACAAGAACGATATTTCTACGTCGTTAGACAAGCCTGCCCACAGATTACAACCCAGAGTCGTATAAACTAGTTTAATGTCATCCAGTGTACGTACAACTTTAACAATATCGCAATACATGTATTGCTGGACTCAACTTGATCCTAAGTCTGTTTTGTGATGGGTGACTGAAGCTAGACAACAAAAACTCGACCAAATTGAGAATTATCACTGACACTAAAAAAGGCAGGAGTTCAAGAACAACTCTAATGGTATTTTATTATTTAGGAAGTTTTTACTTCTCTTAACGTCTCCATACCATCAGTTACTGTCATTCTCTGTTCACTTAGTATTCTGTCGGTTTAGATGGAACAAATTAAATTTGCATTCACGTGTACTCTGTGATACAGATAAAAGATGAAAGTAAAGGAATTGAATTTTAAATTCAGTGACTCATCTAACACAAAATATACTGTTATAATACTAACACAATCAATAGCAACATATCTAAATGTATTCAATGTTCTAGGTGTATATCGAACAGGAAGTTGCAACAAGTCTGATAAACTACTTTCATATACCCCACTAACTTGAATAATATGAATCATTTTATGGTATAAAACATGTATTGATTCTGGTGTTTCATGTAATGAGGTGTAATATGCTTATCTAAAAGTCTAGCTTGACTCTCTAGGCTACAAGCCTTTAAACGATGGAACGACAAAATCTGATGCATGTTGAGGATGGTATCAAACATGGACTAGTAACCATACGAACTTAGAATTGTGGGGAGAAATTGATTTAACGTCCCTTCAGTTCTTCGATTGATTTGGGGGATCGTGTGGTTGTAAGTACTTGATTGTATTCACAGTGTTCCAGCTAAAATTGGCCGCTTGTATAAAAGGAAAAGAAAGCGCAATATCACTTTCAAAAAATAAAAGTAATATTTTAAAAATGAAAAAATATCGACAATATATTATGCCTGATACATGATAACTTTTTACTCAATGTAGCTGATCTGCGCTACCACCACGGTCTCAAGACGATTCTGAAACAGAGCGCAGGGATCCTCACTGCGTAGATCTTTGAATTCCTCCTTCATCTTAGCATATAAGCTTGGATTTGTTGTTGCAGGCAGAATGGATTGTGTATTTCTCAACTGTACCCTACACATACAAGGTCTGATCTGGATTGTTGCCATAATAACGAAGCCTCTTGGCACATATTGACTTAAAACTTCCGCTGTTTACAGCAATGATTGTAAGGAAGGTGTGTAACATGTGACAGTCGCATTGACCATGACAGATAAAGTTATTATGGCGATACCAGCTCAGAGGCCAATGCAAAGTTGCAGAAAGTGTATGGAGAAGAGTGTATGAGCTGAACACAAATGTACGAGTGGCCGAAAAAATGTTGATACTGACGAACGTTCTAGGAGACACGTAACCAGCAGAACTGAGAAAATCATCGCAGATGTGCACGCAGCTGTGAGGAGAAATCGTTGAATTATCATTAGGGAGATTATTACGGTGCAGTTCAGTCCATTAAAGATTTGGGTATGAGACATGCGTCTGCCAAGTTTGTGCCAAAACCGCTTTCAGCTGACCAAAAAGGCACTCGCGTTTCAGCTGCTCAAGATCTCCTTGATTGTGTCGAGAACGATGGAACCTTTTAGAAAACTTTACGTTCGTCAGTAAGCAAGTACAGTCAGGTTTTTTGCAGAATTTAGTGCAGATACTCCGCTCCACTTACTATGTCATGGCCAATGCGAAGATCACACGCTACACACCTTCATTCTAACCACTACTGTAAGCAGTGGAAATGAGTTAGAACGTTAAAGCTTAGTGCGCATGCACAACAGAGCTTAAAGTACATCTGTGCCAAGCGGCTTCACTCTGCGTGTTTTAGCGTCGTTATTATAGCAACAATCTGGATACTTATCGGTCAGATCTTGTAGTAATTCATGTGATGACAATCACAGGAATTCCGGGGCCAGAAATTGGGGCTAGTGAAATTGAAGAAATTCTTCGACAGTTACTTCTGAATCTTTCTGAGAGTATGGCAAGGAGTCGAATCATGCAACCACACATATGGTTTTCCTGCAGCGACCATCACCAGCCATGGATTGACAATAATCTTCAGCAGTCACACTTGTCTAAATTGAGCTCGTGGCCCTGTTCAATGAAGTGGTGATGAATTCTCCGTCTTTCTACTGTACACAAATCTGTAGTCTCTTTTGCATTAATCCATGTATTACTGCCTTATGTTGATAAGGCATTCAACAGCAGCCATGATATTGGCGTTTTGATACCCATCGCGAATCGTCATAATACAGTTAACTCTTTTCCAGTATTCAGATGACTTCCAGTCTTATATGCCACCTATCGTCTTTCAATCTTAATTGTTATACTCTCCATTGCTGTTAACTGTTCACCAATATATCAAGCTGTTCCTGAAAAAAAAGGAGTCATAAAATTCATTAAATTTAACCAGAACATCCTGTAGATGCATGTGTGTGTGCGCGTCGCTGATACTGAGTTTTTTTTTTCTGGCTGATACAGATTTTTGCACAGTATATGTATCCATTCACACTAATTGACCTCCGTAGATTACGACTTCTAAAAGCAAAGAGACTTTGTTGTCGCCCTTCTTTTGTTTTGCTCTGAGTATTCTACCATTTATGTGCACAATTTCAGGTTACCAATATCTATGATATGACCCAATTACTGGAAATTAAATAAAACTTGATTAGTTGTACATTCTTTCTGTAAGCGTGTGCCTTTTGGGGACTGGGGCCGAAGGTACCTTAAATCTAAACCTATTCCCCGAATAGTTCTAGAATTTGTTAACATCTAAGAATATCATCCAGTGAATGCAGTAAGATATGAAGAGATAGGGAATATAAACCATTTGAAATCCGCAGTGAAGAGTTGTGCCTGTTTTTAGTGTGTGCAACCTTCTATATTAGTTCGTGTAAAACGGCGAATTTTCCAAGCGTGAGACCTAAATATGTTTACTGTATGATATTCCGAGTTTAGGAGGTTAATAATTGTTTATTATTAACAGCAAGAAGAACATAACTTCGATATTTACGGTCAACATTCTTCTAATAGAGTCGTAATTGATAGGAGGTTTTATAATGATAAGTTGTTTGCATTTTTCGTCCTAAACAGTGCGTTTCACCATCAAAAGTAGAAGATTTTTCTAGTTGCAGAATTGATTTTTTTAAAATTCTCAGCAGTGACGTTACGAATTACAATACTGGACTATACCAAGTTTCACTATCTCTTCATATCTTAATGGATTCACTGGATGATAAGCAATAACATGATTTCGCGACTATCATCTTATGAGTTATAGAGCCACAGCTATTAAATTTCCCATATAATTTATGAAAAACGAAAGCAAAACAGAAATGACCTGTGTGCGACTATACGATAAGTAATGCATTTCACAGTAACGTTCTGGAAAACAGAAGAATTCTGATGCATATGAAATATGTTTACACCAAAACATTGTATTCTATACATGATATTCTATGGAATAGACAGTCATTCATGAAAATTCTTTATAGATGAACAAAATTCATCAATGTATAACATAAATAAATAGCTATTTATACAACCACCAAAGTAATGACTGCAACTGCAGGCACTTGGGGAATTAGAGTGTTTCATTAGGAAGCCAGTAGCTGTAATTAATACAATGAATGGCAACCGAGCGTGTGCTATCTACGTCTCTCTTCCAATGCAAATAATGTTGTTATAAAACGAATATAAATATGATATCAAAGAGATTATGACCAAATCTGCAGTCATTTGTTAGGCAGTATAAGTCATATTCAAACCTCGATTCAAACCGCCAATAAAAATACTGTTCTTGGCCCAGTGGCCTAATATTTTAGTAAACAAATATTCATGTGACATTGAAGTGATGAATTTTCATACTGGGAAAGCATTCTACGTTGTTCTCCAATCTTTGCTGTATCTTAATATCTTGATACACAACCTATAAAACATGGATTTCGCTTTCCATTCTGCCGTTAGCCTTGTAGACACATGGAAACTGTATTTGTCATCACTGTATATCATATTTAGAGAAAGAAGAAGATATCACGAAATAAAATTGGTTGCAGGGTTTTCATACTGTTATACAGCTTAGACGTGTGACTAAGCTTAACGTAACTTTGTATCTATGGATTATTTCTGTCATGAAAGCACGATTTGACATTTTATGTAGAGGTTTAAACACACATTCACACACACACGAACATATATACATCTATGTATATACGTATATTTGTGTGCATGTCTGTGTGTGTGGTGCGGCATGTGTGCATACACACACACACACACACACATATATATGTAATACGATTAGATGTTGTGTTAACCTCACGAAGGGATGTTTTCATCCAAGCAAATACTGGTTCAATACCTAGTATTTCGTGGGGATTAATTTCCTTAAAATGATAGTTGTATATACAAAAACTTATACTTTATATTCATATGAAAGAAGAAAAAGGAAGTGGAGTTTCGGAAGTAAATAATTCCTTATTATTAACAGCAAATTAATCATCTTGAGTTACAACTGCTTCAATTTACCAAGTAAATATTAAGTAAATATTAAATTTATATTTATATGACCTGAGCATATCATCAGAGGGAAAAATATACCCTTGGATGTTTTATACATGTTTATGTCTATGCCATTCAGTCTGCTATAATGAATCCATAAACACATAAAACACCCAAGGGTATATATTTTTCCCCCTGAAGGTATTATGCTCAGGTTATATAAATATAAATTTGATATTTATTTAATATTTACTGAGTATTGATTGCAACAGTTGTAAGTACAGATGCTTAATTTGCTGTTAATAATAAGCATTTTCTTGTGATGAGTGTGTGTGTGTGTGTGTGCGCGCGCGCGCGTGTGTGTGTGTACACGTGTGGTACCCAAAAGTAGCAAGAAATGTGCTCTATGAGACAAGCTTGTTGTAGTTCAGGCTTCCGTCGATAAAAGCCACTTGGAGCCACTTGATGTGACCGTCTGCTGACGGTCATCATCAAGTGAAGTCATACTGCTCCGTGGTGAGTGTTTGTTTTTTAGCGCTTCTTGTTCGTCGATTTTTGCAATGGTTGAAACAAAGGAACGGCGTGTTTCCGTGAAATTTTGTTTCTTGCTGGGGAAAACAGTAACCGAAACAGTTCTCATAGTTCAAACAGCTTACAAGGACGCTAACACGAGCAAAATACATGTTGATGGGTGGTTGTTACACTTTAAGAGTGATCATTTGTCACTTGAAGACCAACCTCGTTCAGAATGGCTGTCGACCTCCCGAACGAATGAGGACATCATGAAAAGTCATGACCACGATGTTGATATGATTGGAGCTCCTGCCAACGAATTTTGAGCGAGGAATTGTGAATGAAAAATCGCACACGGAAGGTCAAAATCAGTCACGACTGAATGCGTGCCGTGAACTGAAAGAACATTTTTTCGAAGGTCATCACTGGTGATGAAATCTGGTGCTACGGAATTTGCAGATGTGGAAGAGGTGAAGTTTAAAACGCCGGAGGTTTTGAAAGGCATTACTTTGCAAGAGTTCCAAGACTGCTTCGAACAGTGGAAACCAAGTCTCAACTGATGCATTGCTTCAAATGGAGTATACTTTGAAGGTGATAAAAGTGTAAACATGTAAAAGTAAATGAATAAAATTAAATTGCAAAATTCCGGTTTCTTTTGGGTACCCCTCGTACTTTATTTTATCATCAAATGCTAACTGATTTAACAGAAATTGTTGTAGTGTTTGGTACGGACTTTTACTCTCTGAGTTTAGATAACACACTTATCAAGTTTGCTTTAATAATTTCGGTGTTGATGAAATAAAGAACCAACAAAAATGTCTGATTAATTGTATCTACTTCCTCCATCTGTAGAAGTGTTCTTCCCTTCTGCATGAAATGCACAACTTGTTGTTCTCAAATTTGACATAGTCAGTAAATAATGAAGACGATTTCATTAAATGATTAAAACTATTCCGATTATATCATATCCTGTTTGCTTTTATTTGCTAATACTAGTACACCTAGTAAATCAATTGATTGCTCATACAAATCGAATCCATAACATGAACTACACACAGATTTGTCTTTGGAAGTGAAATAGAAGGTGGAACAAAATCTCACAGACTTTTAGCAGACACGAACTTAAATAACATGATTTTTGCTCTAGTAATAGTCATGTCTGCTTTCGGTTGGTGATAAAAATTTCTGCTTTTCAACTTGAGAACAACGTCTCGCAAAAATTTTTAAATTGGCGTGGTAACAATCGAAGTTATCCCACTAGAATCACTGCCAAATATTCATCAATGTCAATAGATTGGCTAAATACGTGAAATAAAATCTATAGAAACGAAAATAGATGTGTTGCATTTGTCAAAAGAAACAAAAACGTGAAGAAACTCTTAAAATATTGAATTCTGTCATTTGACGATTCTTTAGATCAGATTTTGTATTTTCAAAAGCACGCAGGAATAAATGAAATATATAACATAAATATTAATGTGTGTGTGTGTGTGTGTGTGTGTGTGTGTGTGTGTGTGTGTGTGTG
>NC_068983.1:64221457-64222455 GCF_001194135.2 Octopus bimaculoides | reverse complement strand
GTTGTGTGTGTGTAAAATGGAGGAACAAGTGTGTACGCTTATGAATGCGGCCGTGTGTTTTCATGCGCCTGTGATTGATTGCGTATTTTGCTTCAGTTTATCTAAGATAACATTATACATATATAAATATATATATATATATGTGTGTGTGTGTGTGTGTGTGTGTGTGTGTAGATAGATAGATAGTAGATAGATGTACGTCACGAGTCATTGTGTGCTTCTAATTCGATTTCACAGTGATATTTATAGAACCTATTTCCTATATATTATACATTATATATGTGTGTGTGTGTGTGTGTGTGTGTGTGTACACGCGCTCGTGTGTGTGCACGCGCTCGTGTGTGTGCGTATGTACTTATGTGTGTGAGTTGTGTGTGTCTGTGTGAGTCTACGTTTATGTTTGTATGCCCATCATCTATGAATCTGTTTATGTATTTATATATCTGTGTATGGCTGGACATACATATGCAGGTACATTTGTTCTTATATCTAACGTATCTTTTTGAAACATCTCTGTGGGTATTTTTATCGTTTGGAATTCCTTTTGTACTTATATCAATATTGCATTGTATAATACCACAGTACTTGTATATTACCTATTTTTATTCTAATTAGCTGCATAATTCTCCCAGTGGGTTCCAATACAGAGTTTCCATTGAAGTAATCGACAAGATTTAAATAGTTTTTTCACACAAAGCTCAGATATAAAATCTATATCTCTCACATTTTTGTTCCATAAATCTGTCTATATGTGTATCTAAGTATCAACAAATTTACAAATATATGTATTCCTTTATGTGCACTAATTTCAAACCTTCTTTCTCTGTCTCTCCCCGTCTCTCTGTTCCTCTCTCTCCCGATGCATCGCCACCCCCACACACAGAAGCACTTTTCGATTTCAGTTTCTGTAGATCAACCTCTTTTCGGCTTTTTCTCTCTTCTCCTTTCTAATCTATCTTTCTATCTATCTATCTTTATATATATATATATATATATAT
>NC_068983.1:64220469-64221041 GCF_001194135.2 Octopus bimaculoides | reverse complement strand
TATATATATATATATATATATATATATATATATATACATGTATATAAGTATGTATGTATGTATGTATGTATGTATGTATGTATGTATGTATGTATGTATATCGTGGCACTCCGTCGGTTACGACGATGAGGGTTTCAATTGATCCGATCAACAGAACAGCATGCTTTTGAAATTAACGTGCAAGTGGCCGAGCACTCCATAATGTAGTTTTCTGGAAATTTAGCGTGACACAGTGTGACAAGGCTGCCCCTTTGAAATGCAAGTACAACAGAAACAGGAAGAATGAGTGAGAGAAAGTTGAGGTGAAAGAGTACAGTAGGCTTCGCCACCACCCCCTGCCGGTTGGTTCGCGGAGCTTTAGGTGTTTTCGCCCAAAAAACACTCACAACGCCCTGTCTGGGAATCGATACCATGATCCTACAACCGCGGGACCGCTGACCTAACCACTGGGACATTGCGCCTCCATACACACACACACGCTCACGCACACGCTCACGCACACGCTCACGCACACGCTCACGCACACGCTCACGCACACGCTCACGCACACGCTCACGCACACGCTCACGCAC
>NC_068983.1:64216115-64220281 GCF_001194135.2 Octopus bimaculoides | reverse complement strand
TATATATATATATATGCAATATGTATGTTTGCATAAATTCATTTTGATAGATAGATAGATCGATAGATGAGGAATGTGTCACAACTTGGCTGTAGGTCACATCCTGTGAGACTGAGCAGGGAATTAGCTAAATATTAGAACCAACATTGTAGATGACATAATATTCCAGCTATAAATCACTGGAAGTGCACAAAGTTGCTGTGACCATTTCTGGAAACAAAAATGGAAGCTCTTGAAAACGATGCCCAGATGTTATCTTGGGACTTCGAAATCTTAACCAACAGAATAATACATGAGAGCATGCTCTTTGCAAAGTCCATTGGTAAGAAGAATATTTAGAGTCTTACCTGACATGACTTGCTCATCTGAAGACGAGGAGAAATTGTATACGATAAAAACATGTATGACAGATTTAAAATGCTGAAATAAAGACGATGATAAGGTCACGATCTTGCTTTTTGCCAAAGAGTGTAGGGAATTTGAGAGAAAGGCAGAAATCAGGAACACATGTATCAAATATTGCATGACAGCTAGTTAAGACTATGAGGTAGCATGCGATGGTAGTGTACCTCAGATATGCAGATATGTAAGTACCAAATTTAATATGTACTTACATATCCAAATAGATCTGACTCAGGGTTTCTTCTAGGTGTGTTGTAGGTACAAAAAGGACACCAAAGAGGATAAGTGAAACCATGAATGGACATGTTTACCACTACATATATAAACAGGGAACCAGTAACAAATGATTTTCATTACATCGACATCATATAAGGCTATTAATGAGATACACGCCAAATCAGCTGCTGATTGACGGATTTCCAGTAGTCCTTCCCAAACCATGCAAACGAGCTTTTAGAGCTTCCTTGCAAGTGTTAAGCTGCCAGGTAAATTGCAGGAGGACATAATATAGCCTATCTATAAACGAGGAAACAGAGCAAATGCTAAAAAATACTATAGGCTTATCTCTCTGGCATCATACATCAGTAAAGTAATGGAACGATTCCATCAAAGAAATGTATAACAGGCATGCCGGGAGCAAAGAGGTCAAAACAACTCTATTGTTTCAACAGCTATTTTAATTAGTTTGCAGCCATAACTTGGTGTGAAGGGGTGCAACGAAACAGACAGGCAGTAGCCCAGATATAGTTTTAGGGTAATTAAAACTAACAAGTTATCTTGCCTGTTAAGTGGTTTACAGGAAGCAGACCTTGAGGCAGCAGGAAGTTATAAAACAGTCATCACCATTTTAGGCTAGTACGCACACATGTATGGAAGTACACACCCATATACACATAAACATAAGTATACATATATACATATACCTACAAACACACACACCAATGACCTTGAGTCTGGCAAAAAGAGTTTGACCAAAGTACACACCAATACACACATATACACACATGAACATAAGGCGGACAAAACGCAAAAAAATTTCCTGATTGAAAATATGTCCCCTTCTTGAGAGGATGAAGCATTTGCCTTGTAGTATGTATTAACATCTTTAAGTTACAAGGGAAAATATTCTCAGAAATCAGGTAGACAACAAATTTGGCAAGTTCCGTCTTGGTAGCATCATCTGCATAGCATCTCTTATTTTTGCGGAATGTCCGTCTTATGGGCATGTGCGTGTGTATATGTGTGTATTTGCGCGTACTTTGGTCGAAATCTTTTTGCCACCAGCTCCAACACATACCTTCTCACGCAAATTATACCTCCACATATACACAGACCACTCATACACATATTACATATTACACACCGCATGCAAATATAATCCTACCCCACGACTTTACACAAAGTAAACAGACCGACGAACAGAGCTATATATACCTAGACGCCCTGGAAAAAATTATACATATGACACTGCTATCATACCACACACCCCATTTCATACCACGCACCGCCCCGCATTAATAGTCTACACCTTCCCCTACTTTAACATTAACTCTTGCCAGCTTCACACCATACGCAACCAAGGGATATAACTTCTAAACCAATGTCCTGGACCCTTTTTCCTTCTACCACTTTTCTCAGCGGCCGCTGACCGGTTGTGCTAACCCACCTCCAACAATAGAGAGCAGTCGCCATATCCCCTTCCATATCGGCTATCTCTGATGAGCGTAAAGTTATATATTCAGATTGTTACCTAAAATTTCCATTGTATTCTTTGTGCGAAACCGATTGGTAAGATCAGTTGTGATGGATATTTAATACTATAAAATTCCGATAATATATATATAAACATACGTATACATTTACATACATGCTTACATCCATATACATACTCATGCATACACATCAAAACCTTGAATGTGGATTCAGAAGGTGGAAACTGAAAGAAGTCCATAGAATACGTGTGCGCGCGTGTGTGTAAGTGCGTGAGAGAGAGAGAGAGAGAGAGAGCGGGAGAGAGAAAGTGTGTGTATCTCTGTCCCCCGGTACAGCTTCTCAAAGCAGTGCCACTTAGTGGGACTGCACTGAACCCTGAACCATGTGGCGGTGAAGCAACCTTCTTATCACACAACCACGCCTGCTTCTAAATGCATCTCTACGAGTGTGTGTGTGTGGGTGGGTGTGCGTGTGTGTGTGTGTGTGTGTGTGTGTGTGTGTGTGTGCATATATATTCGTGCATATATGAACGTATATATGCGTATATATGTGTGCATATATATGCGTACATATATGAACGTATATATGTGTAGACGTATGTGTGCGTTTGCATCAGTAGTAAGCTATGAAATTGAGTGAAGTGTAGAATGCAGTACCATATGATTTTAACTTCCAACTGCTAAATTACAACTTCAAATAACAAAATAGATATCATTCTCAACTAACGAGTGAAGGAATTAAAAGATTGCCGTATATGGCCGCACATCTCACTAGATATAACATCCAGGTCGTCTTAAAATCGCATCTAACAATTTTGTGAATATGAGCCGCAAATATCGTCAACGAAAAGATGTAGACTGACAACTGATAGTATTTCAATACAATCCAAATTGTGATGCTTGTTTTGGAAATTTAGTTGCAGCGTGAGTCTCAATATATTTGGAAGAGGAGATTTTCAGTCATTTGGGTGAAAACTGATAATTTCATTAACGAATATCTAAATCTCTGAAGAATAAGTGAAAGCGAATATATTTATATGTTATGTAGTAAATGCTGTTCTTTATCTCTATGTTCAGGCGTAGAAGACAGATATTATGATTCTATTCAGAGAAAGAACGATATTCAAAATAATGTAAATCTTCTTGAATGATACACAGACTGACAAAACGTAAACATTGATGGACGATCTTGTTGGAATAAGCGAACAAATTCCTTCCGTTTTCAGTGTTTGTGTAAATAGAAGTGGATATTGATATCTCTTCTTATCTCCCGCTAATTTTCTCTCTCTTCTCCTTCTCATTATTTCACCTCCCTCTTCTCTCCTTTTTAGACTGATTATCTTAGTCTTCAAATAGAGAGAGATAAAAGAGATGAGGAGCAGGGGAGGAAGCAAGTGAAAGAGATGCAGAGCGGGGGAGAAGCAAGTGAAAGAGATGAGAGAAGATCTGATAGATACGCAAATAAAATATTCATCAAGGGAACTATAAATCTGCTTATCATTGACATTATGAAATGTTTACCGTTCAATGTTTCTCCTGTGCCACAATCTACAACAATAAATAAACTTGTTTGCTCTATTATGACTGCGAAGATGAAGAAACACCAAGAATTTAAATTGAAAATTGCTTTAGAAATTATTGTCTTTTAAATCCTTTTGTAATATTTTTAATTCACGTTCGTCTTGGCTAAAACTAACGGATTGTGACGTAATTATTTTCACATTCAAATGTTTAAATGACTTCTTGAGATATCGGATTGTTTATTCAAATATTTCAACACTTAATTCAGAACAAATAGAGCGAGGTTTATAGAAAGAATGCTTTTATTAAAGCGACAACTATTAGATAACATTAAAGTCTGCAATTAAATTGGCATTCTCGTAGCGTAATGATTTTAGATGGTTTAATAGTATTTCTTCGATGAACAATATACATTTCAGAGTAAAGTGAGACAGAAAATATTGCTTTTGTCTTTCTAAGATCAGATTTCACTTTTAGAATAGCAAAGTATACACATATATATATATATATATATATATATATATATATATA
>NC_068983.1:64215019-64216105 GCF_001194135.2 Octopus bimaculoides | reverse complement strand
TATATATATATATATATATATATATATATATATATGGTAATATACATATTTATATATATTATTATGCATACATTTGTACATATATATATATATCACTAAGATTCTACAACTAAACCACATCATCCTCTTATGGCTTCTTTAGATCCTACCTGTTATGACGTAGAATTTCTCCTTGAGGAAAATTTGTCCTGATATCACTTTCGCAGATTCCCTAGCAAGGATTTGGAGTAGTTTGTTTTATTTTACTCGAGCGAAAAATGCTGGTGCCATGCGTCGCCTGTAAGGTAAACAAGATACATATAAATACATATTTATGTATGCATACGTACACACACATACATACACACATACACACACACACACACATACACACACACACACACACACACACACACACACACACACACACACACACACACACACACACACACACACACACACACACACACACACGAAAGAGTGAACAAACTGAAGAGAAAGGCACTCATAACATCTTATAGCTATTTTGGATTTCCTGTATCTCTCCATTCGCTGCGAAACTTTAGGTCAAATTGAACTGAATTACACTATTTAAAATTACATATTTCAATTTCTTCCTGGGGAAAACAAACGCAGTTTTGCTTCTCCTCAGTTTAAAGATATCAGTAAAGTTGACTGCAAGATCGGGACAAACTTCATGCAAGCATCAGGGCACGGTGGCAAAACATAGCTTTTCTAAATGTAAACCATCCTGTCATTGTGGTTTTGTGGCACGAAGCAGATCAAGTCTTCCTGTCCACTCAAGAAAACACATAGTAAATGATCCACAAGCACTCGACCGAACCGTGTCCTCAACTTGTTCCCTTTTCCGAAAGGTTTGCAAGGCAACAGCAAGCCTTAAAAGAAACATTCCTCTCTATAGTACATGATTACCACTTTGAGAGAATCCAGAATCCATCATATATATATATAAATGAACAAGCTGTACATTCACAAAATTGTGCTTCACAAGTTCTAGAGAGGAAGGAAAGCGCTAATAATAATGAAGAAACAAAAGTTTCTTTTTCCAAGATTCTGACGATTCTCTCTCTCTCTCTCTCTCTCTCT
>NC_068983.1:64187889-64214888 GCF_001194135.2 Octopus bimaculoides | reverse complement strand
TATATATATATATATTATATATATATATATATGTTTTTAGGTTCAGAGATAATAAAAAACGTATAATTGCCAACCAAGTGTGACATCCTCTACAGGAGAGTGCGATTGATGTTTATAGCGCCAGGAAGACATCTCTTCCAGCTGCCTAACGACATACATCTTGTGTCAGACTAGTATTTGCGAGGAGAGGTTCCCCGTCCTCAGCGTTTGTTAATCATTAGCTGAAGATGAAAATTCAGTCCACTCGTAAAATTCTATATGCTGATCTCGAAGAAGGATAAATAAGCTATATTAAATCTCTGAGCGAGATATAGACAGTAGCAATACGGAATCGTAACATATAAATGCCAACCAAGTGTGGCGTCCTATACAGGACAGTGTTACTGACGATTATAGCCCTAGGAAGTCATCTCTTCCAGCTGGCTAACGACACACAAATACTAATCGGACATACAAATAATAATCGCACACCGAATGTGTGTCGTTAGCCTGCTGGAAGAGATGTCTTCCTGTGGCTACAAACGTCAGTAGCACTGTCCCGTATGGGACGCCACATTCGATTAGCAATTATATGTTACGATTCCGTATTGCTACTGTTTATATCCCTCTCAGAGATCTAATATAGCTTATAATTTAAAAAAATAACAATAATCTGATATATAACTCTATACTTCTGTAAATTAGAAAATTCATTATTCTTCAGCAAGAATGTTGTTGACAGTGACTTCGAATTCTCGGCTAGCTAAGCCACTGTTGGGTGACGGCTTACCTGTGAACTACATACTTTTTTATGAATAAAATGGGTGTGTGCCTATATATGTGTGTGTGTGTGTGTGTGTGTGTGTGTGTGCGCGTGTGTGTGCGTGTGTGTGTGCGTGTCGGTCTGTGTGTTTGCGTGTATGTATGTATGTATATGTATATATATATATATAGAAATGAAAAAAAAAATCAAATATTGAGGACATTCTGCTAAATTAAACAGTTGAATAAATGGCTGCAATTTAAAGATTGAAGTGACTAACCATCGTATGATGAATCTGAATGATAGTCGGTTGGCATAATATCATCTTCATTTTAGTTATGTGAAAGTTCCCTTTTAAAGCTGTTCGATGCCTGCTTTATATTACCGAATGCAATGAGCCTGGTGGGGGTCAAATTTGTATGTATTGTTGTCAAAGTCAAATTAATTAAGGGATGATTTTCTGCATAAGATGAAGATAATATAATAGGAAATAACAGTCACTGGGAAGCATTCAGAGATGTAGAGAGAGTGGGTGAGAGAGATAGAAATAGAGGGAAAGAGAGAGTGATCGAGAGACAGTGAGTGAGAGAAATGGTAGCAGACACTGGAAGAGGATTTTTGTAGAATTAGACGGAAAGAAAAATAAGGGAGAAGAGAAAGAGTAAGGTAAAGCATCAATGAATTGTCGACAAAAGGAAATGAGCTGGATTCTTTTCTGTCAACGATCGTGACTATAGCAATAATTGCAAATGTCTCAGATCTCATGTAAGGGCAGCCAGAAACAAGCTGTACAGTGTGTAGAATATACACCGAGAAAAGAACCTACATGGAATACCAGATAGTATAAGAACGGACACAGATTCTCACATATAATTTCGGTTGTGTTCGCATACACGTGGACAATAGAACTTGCACTCTCAGCTTGCATGATAACATTTACATACATGTATACATTATAGAATAATTATAAACAAGTACATGGCATTTGCATAGTGATGTAACTGGGATTCTGAAATAACAGTTTCACGCGTCAGACAAAGACGGTTTAGCAATTTCGTGCTGGAAAACCTGCACACATGATATGTTTATATTGATTGTGCGGTATATTAACTCACTCACTCCATCGAATATATAGTATTTGTACTGATGCACAGTGTACCACACGTCAGATGTCGAAGTGATCGAGGAGCAACGTGAGTCGATGTGTTTAGCCTAAAACCACAAAACGCCACTCGGTCTAGAAATCGTACCCACGATCACGTGATCGCGAGTGCAGTGACATAGTAAATAGGCCATGCGCAATATAAGTAGGATTACGAAGGAAAAACTATCATTGAGGGCCAAAACGGAGGATGTTACGTAGTAGGGGTTACCGTAATGTATGCAGAAAAGCCGAACTCCGAGATCTTAGAGATTCTCAGATGTTTTTATAAAACAGTAAGTTTCAAATGGATTTGTCGAACGTGGCCATGGAGCAGAAATATATGTATAAGATATTGAATGAAGATGAAAAACTATGCCTGGGTTATGAGACCCTTAGCCGAAATGTTGTAGGTGTTATTAGGTGCATTGAACCAATCTAAGTAATGGTTTGTCACATACATATGTTGCTTCTTTTTGCATTTTGTCTATTTGTAATTTTATAAAGAAATATCTGTTTATTCAGTAGTCTTGCTAAGAATCTACACGGAGTGCCCAGAGCAACATGTTATATTCTAAATAGTACGCGCAGGGGGAAGAAAGAGATATATCATATACCGAAATGCTTAGATTAATTATGAGTACCTTACACAAGTAAAAATATCAATTTTATACTATTCAGTGTTTTAAATGATACTATTTTGCCGTGAATGATTTACCACTGGTATCAGTCATACTTTTGACTTAATTTTCGAAATAATCTGGAGCACACTTTTTGGGCCCAAGTCAATAGCACGTTCCTTTTTCAATTTGAAATTGATCAAGTATGACTTACAAGTTTTGTACTTCTATGATGCCTTACATCTGCTTTAGGGTTAACATCAAGAGACGATTCTGGATGTTTATCTTGTTATCTATCAGGCGGTTTTCCTCTGAACATTACATAAGAAACAAGTAGCTCATACTTTTGGAATATTGTGCAATTATGTTTGATCATAAAATTAGGGATCTTCAATATTTCTTTCTAGGTTTCATAGTTTTGGTTTTTATTGTGGTTTATTTACCGATTATCGCGTGGAATTCATTGGCTCTTGTGTATATGAGGAACGTAAATATGCCTTTGAAGCTATCCGACAAGGCCCTGACCGGATGTGATTAGACATTTTCTCCATCGATTAAAAAAGGCATATGAAAATATCTCTTGTATTTTTTAGGCTGAAGGCGTGATGCAAACACCAGATATGCCTCTCTCCTCTTCCTAGGCTAGTAAGATATTTTTGAGAAACCAGAAACACTATAAGAATCTGTAGTATTGGTCATGCTACGAAGGTTAAATATTGAGTTATTGATTTCTCGTAACATTCTTTCTTCACTACGCGTAATTGTTGAGCGCAATGGTGAGCTGAACCCGATGTATAAGATCACCCTATAAATTCTGTCCGAATTTTGAATAAAGAAAGCAAGCCATTTACACACCGTCTTCTGCAAGTTCTTTCATTCAAGCATTCTTTCCTATAAACTGAGTATATATTTCGAGTCGCTTCGGTTGCAGAGTTTCCTTTTTTTACTCATAAATCAATGCTCTTTGGATACTTCCATTTTAGAAAGGGTTTTAATCACTGAAATTTTTGTTTTATTATTCTGTAAAATAATATTTAATTAGTTTAAATATACGCAGATGCATAAAAATAATTTTTAATTCGATTAGACATTCTAAAATACTTTTAAGTTTCATTAAATTTTGTTTTTAAATGGTAAAAACGGACAGAACTTATGGGATGACCTGATACTTCTGAGCTTTGTTAGGAGATATTTATGATTTCCAGAAGCTACCTCGAAGTTGTATTATATTTGGGAAACCGTTAGAGAGTTAATCAGAGTGGTAAATCTCACATATATCAATGTCATTAATATGTTTACTGTCCAGAAGAGGAAAAGTAGTAGACAAAATTGGACGGAAATCGACAGCAGATGATGCAGTAACAAGTAAAACAGATCCTTGCTATTCAGACCGTGGCTGCTACTAAGACTAAGAAATATCTGGATTGGAATCAGACGATATCACCTCATATCACATTACCTCCAGCATCATATACAAAATAATCGAGAAATCGACAAGACATCCCCAGCATAACCAGGCTTGATACTTTCAACAGCAGGTCCACGCAGGCGTTTTTCAGCGTTGATGACCAGGTGGAAACGAGACAGGGTTATAATTTACTAAAAACAAGGTAAAAAATTGTAAATTTAGGCAACAAGAAATCAATAGATTGCAGGTACCTCAAATATAAAAGCCAATCATATGCACTTTTTATAGATTGCTGAGGCTGATGGAAAAGTCATTCCTCACGAGCTTCACAAGTCGTCGGAGTTTGGTGAGTAACTAAAGGTATTTCAGTGCTTGTGTGCGTATGCACAAGAAGGGAAACCTGATGAAGTGGAATAGGGATAAGTAATATTTGAAGTGGATAGTGTGACGTTGGATACAATCCGGGTAGCAAAGAGGTTTCGCTGGAAGTAAAGCTTAAAGATCCATTAATGCTTAGAGAAATATGATTCTTTTATCCTCTTCTTAATATTAAAGTTTAGGAGGGGATGGGAAGAGGACTTTCGTATTTTTATGATAATGGATATTGATAGCATTATTCTTCTTAATCTAAATTTCTCCCTACTAGAGAATGAATAAAATATTGTGTTGCTTGAGGAGATGAGGACACACACAAGACGCCTAAAAATTACCAGATGGTTAGCAAATTTAATGCAAACAGTCTCCTTGCGGCAGACGTTCGAACTCCAGTGAATGAGCGGCCTTTCATGAAACAGCTATTGCGGAAAATGATGACAGGAAATTTCGTAGCGTCCAGTTATCAGAGGATGAATTGGTCGAATGACTGTCTGAGACTTGCTGTAGACCAATCCAGCATAGCTATCTTCTCATATTTCTATGTGCGTTTCCTTTCGTTCTATGCATTTGTATGACACGTATTGCCTTGTAAATAAGAATGCGTTGAGTTCTGAGTTTATCAGCCATTCCTGGAATTTTGCTTTGTCTCTTTCTTTTGGTTTAGTTTAGCCTGGTATTTGCCATGAAGGGACTTTTCTTGCCGTCGTTTTATCATGATCCATTGCTGTTCAAGTTTTAATTTGGATTTCATTTGTTTTGCAGCTTTCGTTGTTTCTTCTTTTTCTTCACAGTTGTTAGGTAGTATGATTTCTTGTTTGTATTTGTCAGCTTCCTTAAAGAATGAAAACAACTTTTTTGTTTGGCTCGTGTTTTGTGGTTATTCGTATTAGTTTTCCTTGCTTCTGAAGTAGTATTTTTGCAGTTCTATGGTGGTTATTCTGTAATAGTTTGTTAGTTGTATAAGGCCTCTACCACCTTCTATACGTTGTATGTATAACATTTCTCTGTCAGATTTTGAGTGGTGCATCCTAAATCCTGTCGTTAGGTTTCTTGTTTTCCGGTCTATTTTGATTAGTTCATTTAGTGTCCAGTTGAGGATATTGTAGTTGTATGTATCAAAAGCCCCAACAGCAAGAACTGCAGCAAGTACACTAATAATAATAATGAAGATGACATCTTTTAAAAATTTCTAAAGAAAGGAAAGTGGTAGACAAAGAGATTTGAGATTCTACACATACAAGAAACGGGCCACCTCAAGGACTTATGTCTACGCGAGAGAGGAATGCGTTCCTCATATGCTACTGCCAACAGCCCGGTTGTTACAAACACAATAACTGCATGAGATTCAGCATCCACAATAATAACGAGAGCAATAACGTAAATATCCAGACAGTTTTATGAAGTCACACCACCTCAACAGCTCAAACCCCTTAAAAACTTTATACGGGCGCGAATACATCACATAGAAATGATTATTCCAGAAAACTTTTCCCATATGATATATGAAACCTAAAGTAAATATAAATAAATAAAACTTTTAGATAGAATGATAGTGAATGCTCTTTTGCAATACCTCACACACACACACACACACACACACACACACATACACACCGTCCTTACAAATAAAAGTAAATTAAAGAAGCATTTGCTCCTAATAGTTTTTTCTCTCTTTTGCTTAAATGGATGGCCTTGGTTCATTGCAGAAGCAGTCTCACTCTCAAAGACCTACCCTTATCCTATATGGCTCTGGTAGCCATCAATGAAACCAGAATTATTCACTCTCAGAAATGGGGTGAGAAGGCGTTTTGTCTTCGAAAGATCACAGACGTTGCTTGATGTTTACATCACCTTTTGATAGTACTACCGCTTAACTGCCAATGGATTTCAGGTTCCACTGGAAATCTATCTACTGACAACACCAAATCCAAGGTGATTATGAAGCTCACTTATTTACAGATATATTTGATGTCATCTCATTGGTAGAATCAACACTTTCGACTTTCTATTAGGTGTACCTCGCCAGCCGAAGGAAACCAGCACTCGCTTTCTCTATCGGAGCAGTAATCTGTACGAGCAACGGGGATTTGGAAACGATTTTGACATCAACGAGACTTAGAAAAGAAGTCTGAGTCTTCTCATCTAAAGGAATGTTAAAGCGGGTGCAATAAATAACTTCTAAAATCCATGCTTGTGGTATAGTGGTCATTATGTGTTTAAAAAATTCCTATTGCCACGAATGTACCAAAAGCTGAATCAGCTCACGGTACAGCCTGAATGTATTCGCTCTGTATCCCTGAAATATTTTGTCTTACGCTCTTGCCTTGAAGAGAGTGAAAATTGGTCTCAGTAATGTGCACAGTAAAAATCAGAATGCCAACTTTTTAAAACGGAATAGGACGGCTACAGTCCCTCTGCTTTGAGGCTATAGTAAAAGCGACTGAGTTGGACTCGATTTATCTGATTGTTTTTGTCCTTATGATCACCTCAGGTGTCTTCACTATAATGCTCTCTGTAGCTCTCTTTAGAAATGTTTAACCAGTGCGGACTTTGAGTGCTTTTGAATCAACTCAAAATGATTCCCTCGCTCCTTTTTCCTTTCATACATTCGATGCATGCTATACCTTTTCTGTCATTTAGCGTTTATATTTCATTAGTTTCTTATTCAGAAGAATCAACATTGTTTTCTTTATATTCTGATACATGTTTATATAAAAACTCTTCTACGCTGATGCATTTCCACACAATTACTGTGGCTCATATACAGGCTATCCGTATCGTCTACTTGTATGAACATTTTATAAAATGATCAATATTCTATTTTTCTTACCAATACCTCATGTTTCTTTGATGTTAAATATCATGTATAAGATGAAACAGTGGATAACTGTGAACATGTTTTTCTTGCTTCCTTCGTATGCACTCACTTTTCAATGAGCCTTTCAGTTTTTAGCGTTGTGCTACTGGTTTCCAAAATACTTAGATATTTCTAAACTGTTTTAGTGTGAAACTGTTATTCGTCCAATTACTCGTAATGTCGAAAAGAATTTGGCATTATTCTTCTGTTCTTCACCAAAATGTTGAATTATTTTCCATTCTCTCCGAATTATTTCAGCTCTCCATAAATAATACTGTCTCGTTCACATTTTCCTAATCCTTAACCTATTATAATAATTTATTAATATATAGCCTACGAATACAAGGTCAAATACCAATAGTGAAAGTCATACTGTGCGCTTGAAATATTATTTTCTTCATCCTTTTCAAAATCTATTATCGAAATTTGATATCTTCCTCACTTCTCAACATTAGTCTATAATTTTATCTTTCATCCTTTCATCACATTTCCCATTCGTCCGAAAATTCCAGATATTTTTTGTCGCAAAATTAACAACGTCTTGGACAGATTTTGAGCTAAATTACAATTCATGTGGAGGATAATCATAAGTGGGCAATAAGACTGTCTGGGTAATAAGACTGTCTGGGTAATAAGACTGTCTGGGTAATAAGACTGTCTGGGTAATAAGACTGTCTGGGTAATAAGACTGTCTGGGTAATAAGACTGTCTGGGTATATTCTAATAATGATGATAACTATGTCTGGTCTTCTTGTTTCAACTATCTGACCATATTAAATGCTTGAATCCTACAACTAACTATAATAGTTTTCTTTTAAATCAGTAGATAGCGATTTTGACACCTATCAAACCATTCCGAATTATATATACAGTCTTCAATGAAACAAAAATGTGCAATGTTGACATGTCTTTCTTTGTATACTCGTTATACGTGTTTACCGCATTTGCTCAGTATGTGACTAATGTTTAACTTATATTAATTAGAAATCCTACATAACAGTTATTCCAGCTTATTTCATATTTCACCTAGTTTTTTGTAAGCAATTGTCATTCTCGAGCGAAGAGTAGCGTGTCGTATGCAACTTTTGATATTTTAACATCTTTTGTCATGTATTTTGCTATATCCACTGAAATGCCTACTCATATTATACTTTTCTACACTTGGCACAAGGACCGAAATTTTGGGGGAAGGGGACCATTGATTAGACTGACCCCAGTACACGACCAATACTTAATTTATCGACTCCGAAAGGATGAAAGGCAAAATCGTCCTTCGCGGAATTTGAACTCAGAATTTAAAGACAGACAAAATACTCCTAAGCATTACTCCCGGCGTACTACTGTTTCTGCCAGTTCGCGCCTTACGTACTCATATTATCGACCATTTGGTAGTATATGCCGTTGAACTCCACCTTATCTTTTAAATCGTACTTTGATCCATTACTTTCATTCATATCAATGCAATCTTTAGTCTCTCCCAGAACAGAGATTGTTACCCCAAGACAACATTGGTTCTAAAGTTTTGTATTTGTAACTATCTACATTGTTCTGCTTTCTTCATCTTCCTCGTCATTCATATAAATTCCACTAAATTCCCTTGGCGCGTAAAGTTTATGGACATCACTTTTCGTTTATAATAACTATTGGGTTTTCGCCACCTTCCGTATATTTCTATATGTCTTCTGAAGTTCTTTGTTGTATTACAGATTTTTCAGTCTTTGCAAACAGCTTAAGATCAACTATAAACAAAGGATGCTGCATTGGAAATTGTCTCTTCTCCCATTCATACACAAATACATGATATTGTCAATGTCAACGACTTTAGTATAATGTACAATATTAACGATGAATGAGACACAGCATCACGCTCAGAGAGCCATTCTTCATTTTAATTTCACGGAACGCTCTCTTGAAGTCGTTAATTCATTCTTCCATGTTTTCATATTCGTTCTATGGAAATCTGAAACTTTATTAGTTGAGCCGAATAGTTTTATGCATTATATTATGAAGACTGAGGAGCTATAGTGTACGTCTTATAGTACACGAACATCTATAAATAGATATCTCTAATCATTTCAGTTGCTGTCACAGTTTTTGAATTTTACAATTAAGTGAAAACTTTCGAATTTGGTTTACTGATATAAGTTTCCATGCTAGATCCGATTTTGTTATTCACTTGTACCAATAAAATGTTTGAAAAACCGAGGTTTAAAGTTTAATAAGTGTTGCTCAATCAGAAAATAGGATTTAAAAGCTGGGGGTTTTTTTCGGCGTGATAACTGCTTATTGCAACATTATGACGGCGAACATTTATTAAACAAAATGAAAGCAAACCATTGCGAGGACGAAATTTGGAAGAAGTTTTAATGAATAAGTTTAAAAAGTTTTAAAGAATAACGTCAACCGTGGAACGGCCATGTAAACAATTTCAAAAGAAAATTAGCATAAAAAAGTTTTTTACTTTTATACTTTGTGAGAGATTACAAAGACAACTCTACATTATTCCACGTTATAATGCTGTAGGTATAGTTCAGTTCATGCAAATAATTACTACATTCTGTGTAGCGAAAATTCTATAACAAACGTTTGAGATACGCTCTAGATGTTCCTCAAGCAATTTACAATTTCGGTACCCCCTGCGCCACATAAAATCGCAGAGATATGAGTCGACCACAGAATGGCGGGTCCCGCAGGATTGTTTACTACTTCATTTTACACAGAACTGTGTGCTTTCCAGTTGTTGCCTATGAGTACCATATTTTAAGTTAATAACCCCAGTGCTGTGGTTCACTGTCCTATGTTGAAAATGATAACCATTAATTTCAGGAATGTTAGTGTAGGCCCCATCAAATGTCACTGAAAATTGTGAAGCCTGGAAGAACCAACTGATGTACGCATTTCTCTAGTGTGTCCTGAAGAATATGTCTGGTCTCTCAAATCACTCCTTCAAAAACCCACTGCTTTGTTTTGCTTTAGAGACAACACCCTTCTCTTACAAGTAAGAAACTGAATCCTGCTCGATTTCTAATTTCTCCCTCTTACTCGAAAGATTAAATGAGGTGACTTTAGTCATGCTTCTATTTTGGTTGAAGCAGTCCAAAATTATGTGAAAACGAAGTAATGACAGAACAGCAACTGAAAAAAGTCAGTTTCTCGAAAGAAAAACTACAAGTGAAAATGACAAACTAATGAAAAGCTTTTCAGCCTTTGTGACACAAATTTCCTCGCGGTTTGATTCCAGCAGCAGTATAGTAGTAACATTTCTAGTAACAGTACTAGCAGCAGTAGCAGTAACAATAGTATCAATAGTAGTAGTAGTAGCAGCAGTGGTACAATTTTTCATTCGTTGGTAATATATTAAATGCACGCGCTTATATACTGAGAACACTTTGCATAGTTTTAAAAGGGTTAAAAATTATTGCAGCTTTACTACAATAAGCAGATAATATCAGTATAGATAGATGTGAAAGGTGAGTTGAAAATACTGGATTTTAAAACAATATTAACACTAAAAGCGTACAGAAGTGTCCGGGAAATTTGATCAAAGAATTCAAGATTAGCAATAGAGGGCCGAAATCCTAGAAATTTAATCTCTTGAGATGATGAACACTGTCACGAACTGCCATAGCTACAATAAAATATTTTGACATATTTGAAAGACCGAAATAAACTCCGCGTATAATCATAACAAGAGTTGATTGCTGTTGTTATATCTCAGCAACCGGATTTATGGTCATGCTTGCCAAGTTGCCATATACGAAGTGGGCGAAAAAGATGTAAACCGTTTCAGGACCGAGAGAAGACATATAGAATGGGTACCAACATTTAGATAAAGCCTCCGAATTCACCTGGAATTTCGACACTGTATTAAGTGATGATATATAACGAAGATTGAGATATAAGCATGATAGGTGAAAATTATGGAAATTATCGAAGAGCGACTGTTCATAAAACAGGCTAATGATATGTCCTGCTTGAAAATAATGAAAATATGTAAGGCAATTGCATTTCTTTTTCGACCATTCAATCATATATTCATACCTGTTGGAAAGAGTTATGTGAACTGGAAAATGAGAAATGAAATCAAAATATTATATTAGTGGAGGAGGGAAATGAAAGAAGACTCCCACCTACAAGAAAACGGTAGTGTGCAGACAAACACAATTAGGTACTACAACATACTAACACCAAAAATATTTGAACTTGAAACATACCAATCATTTTTATAAAAAAAAAAAACATCTTTACTCAAGCGTTCAAATAATTTACCTTTCTGTGACTCTTCTTTTTGTAAGAAATAACGGTGTCGAATTTTGGCGCAATTATGACAATTTTAAGAAAGAGGTAAGTTGATTACATTCACTCCGCTTTTCAATTACTGCTTATTTTATCGACTCTGGAAGAATAGGCTCACCTGAATTTGAATCCAGAACCTAAAGAACTGGAATGCGGGAAGTAAATAATTCTTTCTAATATCAGCACACGGCCTGAAATGTGAGGGGAGGCGGGTAGTCGATTACATAGACACTAGTGCTCAACTGATTCTTATTTTATCGACTGCAAAAAGAGGAAAAGCAAAGTCGACTTTGGTGGCATCTGAACCCGGAATGGCAAGATGTGTGAAGTAAATAACAATATGAAATATAATAGCAACTTTCAAAGACAAATATATATTTTTATAATTATTGTATAAGGCCAGCAAATGTGAATGGCATGTGAGGTTGATTACAGTGACCCCAGTGCTCATCTGATATTTATTCCATCAACACTGAAAAGATAAAGTTCAGAGACGCGCCGAAAATAAGCAAGTATCACACACGTTAAAAAATGATTCCTGATTTCATACATGACTTTTGTATCATAAATTCTGTGTGTTCTGAGGATTTGATAACGTAAGAGAAAGAGAGATTTGATGTCACACGTTCACATGCTGACGCTGACAATGTCCCCAGCCACTGCGACTGCCAAAGTCATCTAATTCCATTAAAATGTCTTACATGATATATTTCGCTATTGACAAAATAATGGATTATTAAATGGCAGTGCCGATTTCAATTAGACCAAAGACATAGCCATCTGATATAGTTCTGTGTCCTACTAATAATTTTAAATTGTTTATGTCCTGATACGGAAATCAGAAATAACTGCCGGTCTCGCGTATTTTTGTAATTCAGTAAAATGTGAAGTGGTTATTTGTTCACATTAATAAGGAGTCAGTTGTTGAGAGATTCGTGTTTGCACAAACTTGAGACAGCTCACAAAACTATGCACTTTTGCGAAACATTATCGACAATGACATGTTAGAATCTGCTCTTTTAACTAATGACTTCAAAGGCAACATTTAATTAGTAGTGTATATAATGACTATACATAGATTACTAGCAAACGTTGCAGAGAACTATGAGTGATGGAGAAAATTGGAAACTGTGTTGTAATTGTTCTTTCTTTTTAAACTAGCCTGCAATGAATAATGTATTATCAAACATATCTGTGTAGTGGTGATAGGGATATTTGTATTTAGAGAAAATTGTGATCCCGATTTGATAATTAATTGTTCCCCTTCTTTTATCCGGTAGGACGTTATTTGAAAATTATTCGGCTGTTTTTAAAATAGTTTTGATACTTACAATATTTGGCTAAAAACTTTTGTCAATTACTCTCGTAAATACCTTTAGATTGGCACAAATAAGAAGCCTTTGCGCTTGACCAAAGATAAAAGTAATCATTGGCTGAAAATTGATATGGTTGCGTAATTTCAGATTACGAATTATTCATAGAATCAGTTAAAATTATTGATTTTATTTTTCGTGGCAGAAGAGTGCTACACCGTATATAAAAGGAGTCGGGGAATTACAATTGTAATTGGAATCGTCTGTTCATTTGACAAGGGCAACGTCCACCAAGGTGAAATTAGTTGAATACAGGCGCAAACAAAATAGTATTGCTATTTCACATTACGAGCAAATCGATGAAATAAAAATACTGCGTTGCCTTTTTTCAAAGACAACATTATACACAAGTAATTTAACGGAGTCTAAGTTATACTTAATTTTGGTGTTGGTGTAGGAATATTAATCATTAGAGAAGAAATATAAATGCATTTTCTTCCAGCCATTCTCATAATTTGAATTCATTCCTGCAGGTGTCATCGTTAGAAACTATGGGAAATTAAGTAATATACAGCAATACGAACCTTTTATACAGTCCACTAGAGACTTCTCTTCAAAAACATTCATTATCTATTCTGTACCAAAACTGAACTGATTGTAAGGACTTTAATATCGGTTCACTTCTGCTTATGTTGTATATCGTTTATTAAAGTGTAATTACTTCAAATACCAAAACGAGAGAACACATATTTAATTTCTTTTAACAGGGAATTTTATGTAAGAATCCTACTTAAAATATATCGAATATCCTCCATGATTTTATCCATCATCAATAAATGTATCTAAGTATTCAAATACACGTTTTCCATAGACGAATAAGATTCGAGAATTATTGAAAATATGACAGGAGGAAGGCGGAATGTATGTTTACTAGAAGGTTAGTGAAACCAAATGTTTGAGTTTTGTATCGAGCCGGGTATACAGCAACAGTTTAGCTGATTGTCACAATTGATCGATTTCCTACACAAGACGAAAGTGTCATTTTATAATATATTCCTACATAATAAAACATAGAGATAAGAAAATTATATCAGTGATTTATGATCCTTTATTAAATACATCAATTGAAATAACAGTCCACCACTACATGAATGAAATGAAAAGTTTCTGTGGTCGGAATCAATCAATTGAAGAGCTATTGAAATAACAATTACAGGGAGAAATAGGTCATAGCAATCGATTGCTATAGTACAGTCTCCTATTTATTTCTTAGTTTATTTAATATTTAATGGGTTTCAGACAGAATATATATCTCATTATTAAAGAAAAACCGATTATATATGCTCATTTGTCAATGCAGTCTCTGCGACAAACGCTAAATAGAATTGAAGTGTTCCATACAATCAGATATTTACTCAATAAAGTGATTGCAGAATTTCCTTTAAAACGTCCTTATATAAAGAAATATTAAATACACAAATGAAAAATGAAAGAATAAATGAAAAAGTATCAATGTCTAACATAGATACAAAGCTGTACACTTCTAGTGTATGTAGTGTGCTTCTGATTTAACTATCTTTAGAATATAGCTCATACAAATTTTATCCATCCTGGTGTATTGGTATACATAGTGAATGCCGATCTCATTCCAATTCGACACTTTTGCTATAATGTTTTGGATTTTGTTTGTTGAAATTCATTCAAATGTTGCAGCTTATGCATTAACAAATTTTAATGTAACTGAATAATGTCACTTTTGTTGTAATCTTACGAGAATATTCTATCAGAGCATGTTAGGGAGAGAAAATGTAATGAGGTTGATATACTTCCGAAATTGTATCAGTCATACAGGATATGCATTATCAGAAAGCTCACGTTATCTTACTGATAATTATTTCTAAATGAGGTAAATTAAGTGGATTATTAAAGTGCAGAATCTACTGAAATACACCCAGCAATTGACCGATATCGACTTCTTGAAGCCTGAAAGAGTTAATGTCAAACTCAGTGAGATTTGAGTTCAGAATGTAGAGAAGCAACGAATAAAAAAAATAACTTTTTTCAGACAGCCTACCGCTCCTTCCCTGCATCGTTCTTCTATTTGAAATAATGATAATGCTGTATAGCAGTATATGAGTGTACGTTCAATGCCTTATATATACTCTTGAAAGAAATATTTTTGTCTCACGGAGAAGTTTCTGAGTTCAAAGATAGCAGATACGAAATTTTTACTTTCATCGCACCAAGGCCAATATAATATAAAATATAAATTAGTTGGTGAAGTAGTCGGTTTAATCGCTTACATCTGTGCACAAATCGTCGTTGGAACAGAAATTAGTGGTGAAATTATCGAATAGGATAAATTCAAATGCCACCGGTTCATTTTCATCGTTAAATTAATATTTCATCTACCAGAACAGATATTTTTGAGGTAGACCTGAAGTATGCCGTCATCTTTTTAGGGAATTTGTTGTTCAAGCAAATGCTGATTGACGGTGTTAACAAAGAGGGAAAGGAAATTTAGTTATAAAATATTGCGTAAAAATGGAATGACTCAGCAGTTCTTCCGTGTAAATGTAAACCGCAGAAGAGAATCAGAGATTAATGCAAATTTGTTAAAGCTGTATCTAGTGTTTATGCAGTAGCATAAAATAACTTAAAGATTGTTGTTGGCGTTACTAATGAATTGTCATGGTAATTATCATTAATATTTCATCTAATTTATAGTTTGAACGTAATTGATTTCTGCGACAGATATGATTAAGAATATTAAAGGCCGCAAGCATGCAGAATCGTTTGCACGGCGGACAAATTGCTTAATGGTATTTCTTGTGACTATAAGTTCTGAGTTGAAATTCCGGCAGGGTAGAATTTCACTTCTGGCATTGATGAAATAATTACCAGTTGAGCAAAGGGATCGATGTAATTGACTATCTGCCTCACTCAAAATTTCAAGCGTTGTGCCTCTAATAGAAATAATTGTTATGAGTATGGAACGTTGGTCAGCGAACGGGATTTTAAAATTTATGCTTGATTTTTGTTGTTTTACGCTCTATTCCTATTGATAATTTCTTGGTTATAATCACTGGACTGATTATAATGATATAACGAATATTTATTGCTACCATATATTACAGGTTTTCGCTGTTTTCACAAAATATAGTTATCAGCAAAGGGTGAGTTATCATAAAGCACAAATATGGGGACGAGGCTATAACGCATGGTTCTAGTGAATTCTGTTACTGCGTTTTGTACCAGAAGAGAGGTGAGTATTCTTTCTTTGTGATATGCTCGACATAACTTGAGTATTCTATAAGGATGCTCCAGTGTCACAAACACATACATATAGAGATATGTATGTGTGTGCTTGTATATATGTATGTGTGCATGTGTGTGTGTGTGTGTATTGGGTAATAATATGGCTAGACACGCAGAAAAATAACAAGGAGCGTACTTTTTAAATCCAAAGTTTTGGGGACGGAATCTCGGAAAACAAGAACTGCTATGAAATTTCGGTTTAATGATTTTCTCCTTGCGCTTCTGTTATTGGATGCATTTTAGTTTAAGGTTGTAAGCGTTTAAATACACCTCTTACCAGATGAAGTTTAAAATCGTAAAGAGAAAGAGAGAGATGCCCCTCGCCTTCTTCATGAGGTCAATTACAGATACTTTCTTCGATCTTAGGTGTATGTAAGAAAGGCAGAATCCAGCAAATAGCGCGAAAGTGAGAAAGGGTACTGCTCAGATTTTAAGGAATGCTGCAGAACGTTCGCTTGCACTGGATAGACAGGAGAACCGGAGATAAATTTCAGTAAGTCTAAGCATTGGTTGGTCATCAGTTATTGAATTAAAAATGTTGGGGGGTATTTTCAACAATGACCTTGCTTAATAAAAGGTATATAAAATCATGACATCCTTCATAATTGTTCATGGAAGGAATGACGAAAATATTCTCTTTATTACTTGTTCACTGCTGCTTATAAAAGTGTCAGAGTAATTTCTGTCTCATGAAAATATCACCAATTGTAAAACTCATGTATCTCTTCTCTCGTTTGAACTCTATTTGACCTCACACAGATACAACATGATTATCTCTTACTCGTTCACTCCTGTATGTTTCATGGTGCTGCCTTCAACTACCAATAACTTTGATTCCCATGCGCAGACTAAATACATAAACATCGAACAGCCGCTACCATTGACATCAGAGATTACATTCAACGCATTTGTTTACTTCCATTAAGCTGCGTTCATATATATATTTATTCGTCAACTGAATATTTGTTCTTATCGTTTTCATAAATTTCCTAACACACACGTGCACACACGCGCGCGTGCGCGCACACATGCATTTACATATACACACGCATTCTTAAAATCCCAATCTTAGTGATTGCCATCATTGATATCACCAATACCGATGTCTTCCTTTTCTCCATCATCATCAGCAGCAGCAGAAGCAGAAGCAGCAGCAGCAGCAGCAGCAGTAGCAACAACAATCTGAAGGATATTGATTCTGATATCAAGCTCTTTAAGGGAGAGCGTCTTTTCCCGTTCAAATGTTTAGGAGTGATTTACTAGGTCTAGATTTGGTCCTGGCTATTTTGCTGTAAATTTCTCATGGAGCATCTGCTTGTGCGCAGCTTGGTTGGCAATGTTGTTATACTGCTGCAGCGCTGAGGTCGAAAGATCTTGGTATTTTGCATATGACGCGCCACGCCGTTTGAAGTTTTCCATCATATCTGTTGTCTCCACCAACGATTGTCACATCTGTTGTCGGTGCTCTTGTAAGAAAATCATGCATCTCCCACTTACCTCAATCGTACATTTAGTAGTGGGTTGGAACTCATAGAGCTTTGGGAATTGCTAATACAGTTAATAGTTGAGCATCAAAGCCCCAAATGTATTAAGTAATGTTGTTTTTTCTTTTTTTTTTGGGGGGGGGGGTATTTGTGCGTGCTGCTTGTTGTACAAGCTTGCAAGCTTGGCGAAATTGTCATACTTCTTGAGATAATTCTTGTCAAAACCTTGTAATTCTTTGGCGAAACGGACGTTCGTCCTTCCTAGCTTCGAACGCTATCTTATCTGAATAGCACTGTGGCTGGAATTATTGTACCATTGTTTCTAGTGCCGATGGAGTGAAATTGGTTTATTGGCAGTTGTTCCAAGACAAACCTACTTGCTTCAGCCTGACATATTTTAGCGAAAATAAAAATAAAACTGTTGCAGCCCATTTTCGATGGTGCGTGTTGAAAAGCATTTATTGTTTGGCATCATGGATTACAATAAACAGTCTTTTTTCTGCTTAGGCCTCTACTGCATCTCAATCAGCGTATTTGATGGCACATCCCCAGTGTTTGTTTTAGCGACTGAAATCGTTAATCACTATCTTCGGTCATTCAGGCATTTTGAAAGTTACTTTTACAAGTGAGTTGTCGACAACACTTCGGAACTCAACGATTAGAATGACAATATAATTCTTTTTCTCTCTCTTTTATGTTGATTCGTTGAGTGCCTCACTTTTATCTCGGATGATGCCTCCATTTTCTCGTGCTTTCTCCGACGGTAGCCATGCCCTCCACTTTAGGGCAAGGGTTTTTCATGTCCGCTTAGGATTTCTGGTAGTCTTAATTTTTAACCCAATCCTGAATTAATTCAGCGCTGGTATCAAAGTTGGGTAATAGCCCTTCTCTCTCCATGTAGAAAATCAATTCAGCAGCATTCACATCGTGATCAGTCAAGCATTACTTGGTATAACCTGCTAATTCTATCGAAAAGCTATAAACCAAGTTGAAATATATCAATGGTAACACACATTATTAATATTTACAGAACTAGCCACATGTATGTATATTCCAATTATCAACAAAAATAACCAATATTTGTGTAAAAAAGCGTATTACAACATATAAAAATATTAAGTAATGGAATATAATATAATCAAGTAAATTATTTAAATTATTGATAATATTCGATTGTGGCTCGTGTAATCAGTTAGAAAGGCTATAGATTGTTTAATGCGTATATATGTATATTTTTTTCTAGCTTGATATTTGCTAATCAAAATCGATAAATCGAACTGATTAGAAGATATGAGATGTGCTTTGGATGTTTAAACACATCATTATTATAAAATATATAGCAAAATAAACTTATTTTATCTCTCCGTTTGTCTCTCACCTTTCTCTCCCTGTTTCTTTCGTCTTCCCTATAAGTCCCTGATAGTCACTCTATAAGCGTATGGGCGCGTACTTTCACTGTGCGTGCGTGCGTGCGTGCGTGCGTGCGTGTATGTGTGAGTGCATTAGAATATATACATATATATATATATATATATATATATATATATATACCTCACAAATGTCTTCCAGTGTATGTAGGAGAGGAATATAATTTTGTATTTATGATAATTTTGGTATTGATATAAACAATTGTAACTGGTGACATATGATAACTGCCGAAATATCACCGACAGAAATACGTCAAATTAAGACACAATTTACGAAAATTGGTCGAATCAGTGAAGTAAATATAAAAAGGGAAATTCAAATTGATTTATAGAAATGAAGTCTATAGTAATTAAAAGAATTAATGTCTTGTAATTATAAAGAATGTATTTTTCTTGTGCATAAACGTTTAGTAGACTGTACAATAAAATTGTAAACCGAATCAAGTTTAGAGCAATAACATAACTTAATATAAGTACAGCTTAAAAATCTAATCAAATTAATGCTGAAAAAAATAATAAATACATAAATTATATTATAATTTCTGCGTCTTCGATCTTGTTTTTTTAGCAGCCCTCTTCATCGGCTGACTACAAAACGCCGTTTAAGAATTTTTTAGTTGATAGATATCGTGATGTAAAAATCGTGACCATATATTCTTTAAGATCATCCTGCTAGAAACACAATCGATCATGTCTGGAGAATAGAAGATAGGCAATATAATGTTTATTTACATTAACATATAGTTTTATTTTTATTTTTATTTTATTTTTATTTTTTCTTTGCTTGAAGTAGACAGATGAGTTTCATTCGGGGTTGAGTTTGATTTAAAAGCCATAATGTACCTCTCAATAAACCACTTGAAATATATAGGAGACAGAAATGACCTGCACTTACTTACTCCTGAGTGTGGTCTTTCTAGATATGTTCTCTGGTGACGTGAGAAATTACATAATATGTGTATGTATTTTGCATAGATGTACTCAATGGGTCTCGTAGAGTCTACGTCAAAAGATGACGAAATGACTAAAGACATTTGAAGTATATCAAACAGAGATGTATTTACGAGTCGAATACGTTTGGTTAATAGAGTTGAGGATTGCAAGAACTTTTGATACCAGGACCGGTAGTGTGAATGGTTATGATATGTTTATGTGTCAAATAAGATATTGTTGATGGGTAGTTGTTGAAAATGTCTAGGAAGAGCAGACTCACATCCAGATGTATCTACGGTGATTTTAAGCGTGAAGAAATAATATTCCTTGTTTCTGATACCGATTTGAGTGGTGGATAACATCCACTTATGTACAAACGTACATTTTCGGCTTGAACTTTGAATAAAATGTGTATTCAGGAAAGAAGAAAAGGATTATAGAAAGGGGTTGACAAATTTTTCACTCTGAGAGAATAAAATATTTCGTTTGTGAGAGGTAATAAATGAGATCTACGTCAGAACGAAACCTGTGTAGAGTAAAGAACAAGAAGAAACTTGACGGGTGTGTTTATTTCAGTTTTTTGCATATTTTGGTGGGGGAATGAAAAGAGAAATCTTGGGTTCGGTGGTATATTTGGTAGGGCGTCACAAAGTCACACTATCCAGAGACCTGGCATTAATTCTTCTAGCAGGTCAGTGTCCGCTAAAGTCATCCATGGGTCATGTGGAGGTGTTGAAACAGATGATGTAATGTTATATATAATGAAACTTTATATTATATTGTTTAGCACACAAGTTGGCACTTATTTGTGATCGAGCCTGATCAAGATATATAGACGTTAGCAAGTAATAATTTAATTATACATAACGACAGTGGTATAGCCCGATGCTGTATACAAGTGAAACAGTAATAAATGATCTTATTTTCAACAGATAATGCGAATAGTTAAAAATAGCAAAAAGCTTTCGAAACAAATGCAATTAATACGTTTTTACACTTTACTTTGGCAAATTGCTCCACTTTCTAATTTGATCTTGGTGTACATGTGAATATCTCTTTCAATCACCCTTACTCATTTTACACCCATTTCTTATCACTCCAATTTACCTCCATTTATATCTCCATCTATCAATCTCACAATTTATCTACAGCAATTCATCTCACACCTTAAACTTTCTGAACTGCTTTCTGATATCTTACAATCATATCCGTTACATTAGCGCACAACCATTTAATTTCCATACTTCGTATGTTCCAAATTTCTCTTGATGTTGTGTAGCATTAGAGGTCACAAAGATAGAATAAAATGCCAAAGGGTTAATTTGATTTTATTTTCATTAAAAACAAATATATGCAGAAAAGCATGCCTTCTTGTGAACTTATGTTTAGATTGCCTCTAAATACCGCTTAGATTATGTGAGATTATCGATTTTGTTGACCTGTGCACTAAACGTCTTTCCCAACGCAGATAAGTAGCAGATTATGTAGATGGCATATGTCACGTAATTCTAGTATGCACGAGGTTTCGTACTAAGTGAACACAAGATCTCTGATCTAAATAAAGTTTAACGTTAGGACAAAGTTAGAAAAAGAAAGAAAATTGTTAAATGTACAGATTGCCAACTGATTGTGCTTAAGTTGAATGTAAATGTTATTAGCGATCTATTCTATTGTAGATAATTTGAAAAATATGATTATAGAACAGTAACAGAAACTATAATTATATTTCTGTCATTAATTTAATAATACGACAGATATATCTTGTATGCAAAATATATTTGTACATATTTTTATTTTACATAGGTAATGCAGCATATAACATATTTCTCGATGTCTTTGAACAGTTTTAATATTTTACTGAGATCATATCTACACTGGAGTCAAAGAGGTGATATAACTTGAATCATAGCTCACATTTTTAACCTTTAGATCCCAAATGATACTTGTGTCAAGAGAGACATCGTTTTCATAAACGTCTGATAGTGCAAGATAACTGTTAGTTTTTAAAGAGTCTTATTTAATCAATATTGTAACATATTCGTTAACTTTATTTTAAAGTGCGACACGAATGTCTTCCGTTTGTAGAAGATTTGCAAAACTTTTTTGTTAAAAATAATTCTATGTATGTTTGCTACAGTATTATTTTATTTGGAATGTTTGATTAAGATTCAGCATTATTATACAACTAATATATTTTCCCACAGAGAGAGCTGTTTCCATGATAAACGCTTCTATATTGCAACTTTTAATGACCCTCTGGTATTTGCACACATGGCTACCTACATTATGTACAGATATACTTATTTTCAAATTGTAATTAACCTGCCACAGTAACAAATGTTTCTACTCTGCGATTATGCAACATAATGACACACAGAAATCTAAGCTTTTCACTGTTCTATAGAAACGTGCTGTCAATGGAATGGCTCTGAGAACATTACTACTTTTTTCCTTTACAAATAAAAGCAGTTAAACGGTAGCGGAAACTCTGGTCGGATCTGAGCTTAAGAGAAAAACAGATATAAATGAATTCTTTGGACTTACACTGTTTGCTTTTTCATCCACTAATTTTAGAAACTTCTGACGTTGGCTTAAGACCGTATATTCTGAAATATGGTTTCTATTGATTACGCCGACAAAGGCACAATTCCGGCAATTTTCAGCGTGAGAGGTCGATTACTTTAGCACCAGTGCCCAATTGGTAGCGGAAGAATTAAAGGCAAAGTTCATCCTCGTTGGAATTTGAACCCAGAATGTAAAACTGGAAAAAATACTGCTTAGAATTTGGCCCGGCACTTTAGCGATCCTGTCAAAGGCCATTAATTTCGGATTAACTGCTGCCACAAAGAGACAGTTTAATAGATCTTAAGACTTGGGAGTTTATATTGTACAAGATAGGGTAAGACACGAACAATCGTATAAATCATGGGATAGATATTACACAAAACGTATTACCTATCATATTATTTTGACTGATAATTCTTGTATGTTGTTTGAAGGAGTTTCTACCCGGTAGATCGGTCTGCTGGAAATACAAACCATATTTGCTAATACACCAATATCTGTGTACACCACACCTCATGCTGCATGCAAGCAATTATCTGTATCGGTCTTAAATGTTATTCCCTGCAATAGCAAGTGTTAGCAACTGCTAATATACATTCTATTCTTCTTTGGTTCACAAAACTCATATTCTCCACATGTACAACTCCCAGTGTCCACCAAACTGCACAGCTATTTCCCTTTCAATAGTGGCATCGACGTCACTTGCATGATCTCACCTCACTCTGAAGTCATCGCTGTGGTAGAATTACGTGTACACAATACTCATATAATGTTGACGTAACAGCCGAATACTTTGCCACTCTTCGTACGCTGCACAAGATACTATTCGTATTTACCCATAACCCTGTCGGATACACTCTCACTTATTCTCTTTTGCTTACTATTTCACTAACCCACACACAATACGGACACGCCTTAGGATCTGTGCGTCCATTGAATATGTTATCACTGTTTATGAGAAAGTAAGCAACTTAAATTAGTCTAATCCTATCAAACCTGTATTACTTGAATTCAGATTAATGTTTACAGTTCTATCACCGGTTTGACTAGTGCTATTAGCAACGATTACGTTTCAGCACTGACTCACCTGTGTCTAATAAAAATTATTTCCCGAAGCAGTGATCTGCAAATTCCTCAGGCAACCAAAGTTCATAAACTCAAATCGTCCATGTAGAGAACCCGTAATTTATTTGTAGCAGTACAGAAAACGAGCACAACTTGGAATTGTCAATAGAGGCTATATTTAACACAATTGGAAAGTTGTTAATGCACTACAACACCTGTTTAAATACAACAGAAGAAATAATTTAGGTACTTTATACCTCAGACGCCTGCACTCTCTCACTTAGAATACATTCTGACAACTTTCTAGGAGGATCTCCAGCTTTCATTAAATAACCATTATATTCATTGAACTATTTCCCACTTACTTTGCTTCCAACCCAATAATGAATCTACTCTACTTTCTATCCATCCTATGCTTCCATCCTCACTACCGCATGTGTATTGTCGACAGTCACGAAATTGCCTCATCATTTGCAACCTACCAAGACGTCGAGGCATTAAGGCATCTTTTCCATGAATTCGAAATGACATTTCAAGTACGGATCTTAATGAAAATAGACTTGCAATTTTTTCCAAATCAAATCTTTAACATACCAATGCCAGTTCATCTTTCTTCGCTTCTTTACTAAACCTGACCACATCATTCTCAACTTACTTCATTCCAACATTAATATCCACAATAGCTGTCATTCATGCAAGCCATTTTGTCTCTGCAGATGAAAGCTTTGAACAGTTGTTTTTTGTTGTTCCTTCTGCCAGCTCTGATTTATCAATGTTCAGATATTGATCCCCAATCCTGTTTTCAGAAGCAGTATAGCTAACTTTGCCTTATTCAATATGCCAATCTCTTTCAGGCTTGCAAACTGGGAATGAGAAAGTCTTGACTGTCATTTCTCTCTGGTCTCACAATTATGTTTAGATTCCTCGAGAACCAATGACTACTCACTGATTAACTGGCGACCATCAATAAAACAATTAATCAGACGTTCATGTATTTAACATATTAGAAAGCAAAACTCTATCAACTGACTATATGTATAAAGGCTTTATAAAGGTAACTACTTATAAATTGATTTACACGCGAACATTTGAAGCTTAACAAGCCATTACTATTCGATCGAAGCAGAATGAGACATCTTACCTCCGAACTCTACTATACATATTGTGGTATATTTTCATTGAAATACGGAAGGAGAATTTGAATATAACTACTACGTCTTCATTTAGTATAAAAATAAGTATATATAAATTCTATATAAGTTTTCGTATTTTAATTACGAAATATATTATGCCTTCAAATGTCTATCGTACTAACTCACTCAATTTCTCAAATATCATCTTCAGAGTTGCCATTAATACAGCTTCAGCTTTATCACTAGAAAGTTTAGCCAACGTCAGAAACAAAAGGAAATGCATTCATTAGTTACGGAATATATCACATTTTATACTTTCTACATCAGCTCATATCGATAAAGTATCGTTTTATTTTCAAAATTGCGGCCATTAAATTCATTTCATTGCCTCATAGAATTTTAAAATAAAATTTGAGAAAAAGATAAATTGCATGAAAAAGCTATTAGATGTTCTGCTGATATTCAGTAGTATTTTATGTGTAAGGAATTTTATTGTAATTTCTTTGTTTTTAATTATCTAATGTTTTTTGCATGGGACTTTCATTGGCGATTTTCTATGGATTTATAGGTAGAAAGATAGGAAGATGCCGAGTCTCGCAATAATGTAAAAATTATGTTTTCTGGTTCATATGAAATAGATGGCCCTTTCTATACATTAACATTTTTCAGTTTTATAGTAAAAAATATTAACTTATATGATTTGTTCTCAGTTTGCGATTGGTATCATTATTTGCAATAATTATAAAACTGAAAACTACTTATAATTGGAATGATATATAAACACTACATGTATATAATAAATTCTGTATACATTAGATATATAGTCGAAAGAAGTGAAACGAGTATATTACTGGTAATATTCTCGCAACGTCAGAAGTGAGTTAAATCACATTTAAATATCGAACGAATTAAGCCAATGAACTTTGGTATTAATACCATGCTACTTGTGAACTAACTAGTTTATCTCTTTGGACCAGTGAAAAGGTTGATTGAAGTCTGTGGGTATTTCTGTGTGTATTTCCTTCCTTGTTCTATAGTATGATGAGCAAATGAACAAACCAACTAATATTTAGGATGCTATACGCTACACCATTGTACCACCAGAAATAATTAATAGGTCACCCTAAGAATGTATAATTTATTGATTCAGACAATGAACTCCAACAGCTGATGGTTGTAGTGGTTGTACCTGGTGACCTATTTGATTTAGACCTCATTGAAGATAACAAACAAAGGAATGTACTACCCATTATTACCATCTACAGACAGAATAGCAAAATTAGTCCAACTTTACCACACTCACCTCCATTCCCATATAACTATCAGTTCTCCCTCTCTTTCTATCATCATCCACTCCTCCCCACCAAATACACATAGAAAAGCCACATACCTCAATCAACTTTTGCATTGGTCAAAAGAGGTAAACAACCCTCAGTTAAACATCAATTAATGCTATTAATGTTACACGATGTCCAGGAATACGGACTGTGATCTTAACAGAATGTGATTTGTGGAAACACAATAGCTATTCATTAGAATATTTATAAATTCCATCCAAGGGATATTGTTAGTATTACTACATATATAGGAGGAATTTCAACCATGTTTCGTGGTCTGCTACCACAACAGCTCCTTTATAGGATCCAGTTAGCTCAAGACATCATCAGGAGGAACCACGTCCGGTTTCGTCCCCTACTCCTCTACCGTTTTGACGTGGCGGGGCCAACCCCTTTCGGAGGTGTCTTCAGCTCTGGTTTTGGGTGCATATCTTTTTTCACTGTTTGTGACTGTTCTAATTCAACTGTGGAATGTCCCTCGCTATGGTTATTTTCCAGGAGGTTCTGGCCACACGTCTTACGGTTCATCAACCCGCGTTGTTGAATTACTTTCTTCTGACTTACCTTCCCTTGGTGGATTAGGATCCAGTTAGCTGTAGACATCATCAGGAGGAACCACGTCCGGTTTCGGCCCCTACTCCTCTACCGTGTTGACGTGGCGGGGCCCCTCCTTTCGGAGGTGTCTCAGCTCTGGTGTTGGGTGTATGTCTTCTTTCTTCTATTCCCTGGCCTCTTCGATGCAGCGTCAGCGAGTGTCATCGTCCGACTGATCGTCATGTCAAGTTCCCCTTTTCATATCTGCTGCTAGGCTCCAGCAGGCAGCCCCAGCTAGTTGTCACGTGACACTGTCTAAATTTCCCGCTGCTAGGGTCCAGTAGGCAGCACCAGCAAGTTGTCACATGACACTGTCTAAACTTCCCGCTGCTAGGCTCCAGCAAGTAGCCCCAGCAAGTTGTCACATGACACTGTCTGAACTTATATATAT